>NC_134274.1:66927318-67112318 GCF_031893055.1 Leptodactylus fuscus | reverse complement strand
GATACACTAAACAATATATTTGATACTCAGGTCGCTCGTGCCTACCTATTTCCAAGGGCAACTGGTGGCATTCTTCACAGTCACACAAGTACAGTTAAGGATTGTTTGATGCGATATCTCAACCTTTCACCCTTACAAGTTTATTTCCTAAAGTATAAGGAAACTTTAACCCCCTCCCGACATCCGCTGTAATAGTACGGAGCTGCCAGGAAGGACTTCCCACAAACCGCCGTACTAGTTCTGTGTGCGCACCATGCCCTGCGGGTGTCAGCCATATGTTACGGCTGACAATGCCCTGTAACACCTGCGGTCTGAACCGGGTCCAATCGCGGGTGTTAACCCCTAAGATACCGGCGGTCAAACACATTGTTTATGTGTCAGAATGAGCAGCGCATTACATCGTGTGCACGGGCCCTAATATTTCAGAAGAGATGGGTCAGACTTATCAATGCATCTAATTTATCAAACATTATGTGATATTTGATTATTAATATTATTATTATTATTATCATCATTATTATTGTTTATTTATATAGCACCATTAATTCCATGGTGCTTTACATTTTTAACAGATTTTTGAACATTGAAGTTACTCACACTAATCATCATAGCCCCGAAGCCAGTGGAGTGTGCGCAAGATATATGACCAGACGCATGCCTCGCCATAAATCATGTGACCCTTTTATGCCTTAGGGGAAATGTATGCCTGTTGTACATTTTCCCATTATTTATGCCAGATCTCTCGTGGAAAATATGGTAAAACTGTTGGGGCCGATGGCCCAGCCTGCTTTATGGCCTCGCCTCGCCCCCCTTTTGGGAAAGTTGAGACGATGCAGAAATTAAAAAGTTGCAACTTTTTGCACAATATCCCTGGTTTGCACGAAAATTTTAAACTTTTAAATCCTTGTATACTAGAAAACCAGCTTAGGCTAAGGCTCCATGTCGGGGATGTTCCTGCACACTTTGTACAGAGAGTTCGCAGGTTTCTTTTGCGGACTTCCTGTTTCAAATATACGTGTAGGGAAACCACCAGCATTTCCATAGGTATAATTGGCATGTTGAGATTTAAAAAAAGGTGGAGGTTTTTGAAATGAAAGCTTTTACTCTGCAGATTTTTTTCCAATTCATCTACTTTGCAGATAATATAAAATGCAGTGTTTATGGCTGCAGAGTTTCCACCACAGCTTAAATGCTGCAGTTTCACAATGTGGGGCCCTGGCTCTAAAGTGTAACCTTCACCAATTTTTGGGCGTAATTAGTAGAGATGGATGATCATGGTTTGTAGCATGGGAGGAATATGCAAATCTGTCTCCCAAAATGTAAACAGGGAGACAGTGCCTCTGTTATGCTGCCCTCTATGGGAAGCAGCCTGAACATTATGCCCGACTTTCCCAGAAGCCTTTACTGCATAAAGTGGGATTTTTACCAAGTAATTATACAGTAAAGGCTTCTGAGAAAATCGGGCATGATGTTCAGGGTGCTTCCTATAGAGGGCAGAATAACAGAGGGACTGTCTCCCTATTTACATCTTGGGAGACAGATTTGCATATTCCTCCCATGTTCCCTTGCAATGGAGCAACTATGGCTGTATAAGTCTCTACACACCTAATAGGTGGTTTCTCCTTAAGGATGGAACATTATCCCCATAACATGGTTTGTAAAGAAGCAGATTCAACCACGTCTCTTTCTAATGAAAGCAAACCTTTGGTGACTTATTTCAGGAAAACCAAGAAAAATGCCCTCTGCCACAATAAACATCAGGAAGAAGCAGAGAGGAGGAGAATGACGTGATCTGTGACCTAGGCAGGCTTTTGCCATCAGCAGCTTCTCAGCCAATCACAATGAGATGTGGGTGGAGAGGTCCCTGATGATGTCACAAGTTCTATTATAAATTATACAAAGAGACGCTATATTGTGGAGAGCAAAGCAGTAAAAGAGCAGAAGAATATGTTATCTAGCAAGGGCTGTGGGAAAAAAAACAGCACAAGATTACAGAAAATACAAATAAAGTTGGATAAATTAGATGGATTTAATTCATTTAGATAGACAAACATAGGGAGAGATCAGTGACAAGCTCTAAATGTGTTAACACAAATGTGTTAAAAATACACATCTCCGTTTTGCAGGTTTCAGTTTCTTGCCCAAGAAACTGGACAGGAGACAGAAACCGGCAGGTAGTTTTCAAACCCATTCATTTGAATGGGCTTGCAAAGTGTCCACCCATGAGCGCCCATGAGTGTCTTCTGCTCTCCACGACGAAACCGTTTTTTTTTAACCGGACACAAAGTCGGACATGCAGGACTTTGTGTCTGGTTAAAAAAATAAACGGTTTCGCCGCGGAGAGCAGAAGATGCTCACAGGCACTCACTGAATGCCAGTTTCCGGCTTCTGCTGACAGAAAAAGGAAACCTGCAAAACGGAGATCGGGCGCTTGTGTGAACCCGCCCTGACACTTTCTGTGAGATCACACAGCAGTAGAGATGAGCGAACAGTGAAATATTTGATATTCACTTCGAATAGCTGCTCAATATTCGACTTTTCGAATGAATATCGAACCACATTATAGTCTATGGGGAAAAATGCTTCGTTTCAAGGGAATTCACAATTCGACTCATGAGGGTCACCAAGTCCACTATGACACCTCAGGAAATGATGCCAACACCACTTTCCCTTCCGACACCAGATTTAACCAAGCTTCATCATCATCATCATCATCCTGCTGAGATGGAGCCACTAAAGGAAACCTTGCCTTCCAAGGCATATTTTGGAGCTGCTACTGAGCCAAATCTAAACACAAAGTCCTTTGGAACGGAACAAAATTCACCAGCAGTGTTTTTGGCCCTTAGTGTGAGTTGAGCCTTGCACCAGCAGTGTTTTTGGCCCTTGGGGTGAGTTGAGCCTTGCACCAGCACGTTTCCTGTAACATCAGGCAGGCCCTAAATTCTGCGCTTTGCACAAAGTTCCACTTGATCACCGATGCGTGGACAAGTGCATGTGGCCAGGGATGCTACATCTCAATCATGGCACACTGGCTAAATGTAGATGAGGTTGGGACCGGGTCGCAAACTGTGGCGGCCTGCCTTGTCTCCCCGTCCAATATTCCTGGCAGGAGTGCTGAAACACCACCTGCCTCCTCCTCCTCCGCCGTTAAATCGACCCCAGCTACGAGCTGGAAACGCTGCAACACTCGCATGGGGAAACGTCAGCAGGCCGTGCTGAAGCTCATCAGCTTGGGGGACAGACAACACACTGCCTCCGAGGTCAGGGATGCCATTCTGGCTGAGATGGCAATGTGTTTTTCCCCGCTGCACCTGGGGCCAGGCATTTTTGTCATATGTGATAACGGTAGGAACCTGGTAGCGGCTCTGGAGCTTGCCAGCCTCCAACACGTTCCATGCCTGGCCCACGTCTAACTTAGTGGTGCAACATTTTTTGAAAACATACCCAAATGTACACGAGCTACTGGTGAAAGTGCGGTACTTGTGCGCCCACTTTCACAAGTCTACAGGAGCCGCAGCTAGCCTGAAAAACTCCAGCAACGCCTCCATCTGCCCGAACACCGGCTGTTGTGTGACATATGAGATGCAGCAGAGCTGACTGTGTGCTGAACCCTGCTACATCGGAAATGCAACAGAGCTGACTGCAGGGTTCAGCACACAGTCAGCTCTGCTGCATTTCAGGTGTAGCAGGGTTCAGCACACAGTCAGCTCTGCTATATTTGAGATGCAGCAGGGTTCAGCACAAAGTCAGCTCTGCTGCATCTCAGGTGTAGCAGGGTTCAGCACACAGCCAGCATTGCTACATCTGAGATCGGACCACAATGGAGACTGCTGTGGACCGATCTTAGACTCCGCCTCCTCCGGCAGAACCAGATTGATTGGCCGAATGCTGTACTCTGTATGGCATTTGGCGAATCAACGCTGGTCAATGCATTCCTATGAGAAAAAGTCAGCTCCCGCATATCGCAAGCTGAGAGGGATCCCGACAATATAGAGCCCCAAAGAGCTGGGTGAGTAACATTCCCACCTAAATAAAGGTAATCCCTAGCTAACCCTGCCTGTACATCTATCCCTGTCTCACAGTCACATAGTTCACAGTCTCATATGATCCAGATCTGAAATCCACCATTCGTATAAAGTGGAGGTCACCTGATTTAGCCAGCCAATTACTTTTTCCGATTTTTTTCCGATGCCTCCATTGTCGTAGTTCCTGTTTCACCTCCCCTGCACAGTTATTGGTGCAAAAAAAGCGCCAGGGAAGGTGGGAGGGAATACAAATTTTTAGTTGGTTTGCCGCGTGGTATTCGAATACCTCGAATGGCCTGATATTCGATTGAATATCAATTCGATTGAACGCCTTTCACTCATGTCTAGTGTTTACGTGTCAGAATGAGCGGCGCGTTACTCCGTGGAAACGGAGCCTTACACCACATTTTACATCACCCACTGACAGGAGTGAGTTTGCAACAAACGGCTGTTGCCTTCTTGCCATTTGATGCTGTTTTTCCCTCCCTACAAGAATTGTTTTTAAGATGTGATACCTTAATAAAAGAAGCCTTTTATGAAGATGAGCCTCTGTGTGGGTGAGTGCCCTTCCAATTTTTCTACTTTTTCATTACAACCACTTTACCACCCACTTTTGAAAGTTGCTAAAAGTTTGCACAAATGAGCCAAAAAAAGAAGCCACAAATCCCTTCATTGTAACTTTTTTAGACCAGAATTCTTGAGTGCAGGGTTTGATATATTCTCCCTCATTTTCGTATACATTACTATGTAAGTATCGTCTTTTTGCCTGAAGTTGTCCAATTTGAACACAAATGTGTAGCATTTGTACTTAAATATGCCTTTTTGTTAAAACTATGGAACCTTAGGAACACTGTGATTTCTGAAAGCAATATACACCCTTTGTGTGAAATACTACCTTAAACATCTGTTTTGAAATAAATATTCATTCTCTCTATTTTTAGGTAAATTTCATGTGGCTTCATTTTATTTTACTTCACTGTAATTGTGCTACATGACATGTCTAGAATACTGTGATATACCACAATTACCAACTTCATCAGACAGCCAAGATACTATTGTAACAAAAGGTCACTTGTTATGGGCAGAGGTAGGATTTGTGCATGTAAGGGAAGACATACTAGCTGATTGCAACAGATATATGTAGTTTTTTTAACAGGTTATAGACTCAGGGCGGGTTCACATCTGCGCCCGGTCTCCGGTTTAGCCAATCTGGCCAATTTCCATCTTTTGCCCTGTGAAACTGGACAGCGGACGGAAAACCGGTGGTCAGTTTTCAAACCCATTCACTTAAATGGGTTTGTAAAGATGACTGCCCATGCGCATCTTCTGCCTGTCCAAGGGGAAACCATTTTTTTTTTTTTAACTGGACACAAAGTCCTGCATCTCCGACTTTGTGTCCGGCTAAAAAAAACTGTTTCTCCGCGTACAGGCAGAAGAAGCACATGGGCGGTGAATGGGTTTGAAAACTGACTGACGGTTTTCCGTCCCCTGTCCAGTTTCGTGGGGCAAAAGAAGAAAACCAGCCGGATTGGCTAAACCGGAGACCGAGCGCAGATGTGAACCCGCCCTCAAAGATTACGTTCATAATTAACCTTTTTTAGGTTAAGGCCCCATGTTGTTGTTAGGGTAAGTTCAGACTCAGTTTTTTGGTCTGGAACCTGAGGCGGAGGCCGCCTCAGGTTCCGGAACAAAAACCGGGTAGCCGCGACTTAAAGCCAGTGCACTGCACCAGCATCCAGCCCTGCATTCCACTCCGGATTAAGCCCAATGAATGGGCCTAGTCCGGAGGAGGGTGTGTCTTCAGGCCGAATCGCGAAGTGAAATGGTCTGAAGAATGAACATCTTGCTTCTTTTTTCTGGGAGCCGGAATAAACGGCTCCCAGAAAAAAGACCTGAGCGGCTCCCATTTATTTCAATACGAGCTGTCTTGTTGGTCAGGATTTTGAAGCGGATACGGCCTCAAAATCCTGACCATAAATCTCCGTGTGAACCTACCCTTAGGGGTCGGTCAGGGCTGGCAAGGGTTAATCTCTGGATGTCTGAACCAGGGCCGCCATCAGGAATTTTGGGGCCCCATACAGCCTAAGTGTCTGCCCCCCCCCCGCCATTTTAAAACTACCTTATTTTGCGACATACCAATATTGTATTACATTTCCCTTTATTTAGCAGCATTACAAGGCTTAATAAGATTCTATTTGCAGGTAACATCTGCTACGTGTGAAAGCCCCTATAGAGAGCCAACACCATTTATAAGAGCCCTCCTAATAAATCCTCAGGGCTTATTCACATTGCGTTTTTGGCCTCCCTTGCCGGGATACGTTGGTAACCAATCAGATTCAGCTGTCAACTTATCCCTGCACAAAGAACTGGCCATTAAAAAAAAGGGGGGGGCCTGCAGTTCTCCGTGCAGGGATAAGTGGGGAGCTGATTGTGACTGGTTACCAACGTATCCCGGCAAGGGAGGCCAAAAACGCAATGTGAACACTCCTTTAAAGTGAAAGTCCCACCCCCAAACAGGCTGCTATGCTAGTAGCAGCCTACATCATTATTATTCTCCAGCTAAAAACTTATATATTATATATTATTGCCCCAGTTCCCTCTCCGCAGTGCCGCACACCCGATGTCCCAACAATCCACCCCCATCCACCCTCTAACATCTTTTCATTGCCCCCTGTACCCATACCTCCCAACTTTTGAAAAACTAAAAGAGGGACAAAATGTGCGGCGCGCACATGTCCCCCTCCATCTCTGCCCCCAGTTTCATGTCCCCTCCATCTCTACCTCCAGATTCATGTTCCCTCCATCTCTGTCCCCAGATTCATGTCCCCCATCTCTGCCCCCAGATTCATGTCCCCTCCATCTCTGTCCCCAGATTCATGTCCCCCATTTCTGCCCACAGTTTCATGTCCCCCATCTGTACCCCCAGATTCATGCCCCCCATCTCTGCTCCCAGATTCATGTCCCCTCCATCTCTGCCCCCAGATTCATGGCCCCTACATCTCTGCTCCCAGATTCATTTCCCTCCATCTCTGCCCCCAGTGTCATGCCGTCCTTTCCATCTCTGCCCCCAGTGTCATGCCGTCCTCTCCTTCATCTGCCCCCAGTTTCACGTTCCACATTACACTTACCTTCTCCTTCGTTCCCCCGCTGCTCTTTGCGCGTCTCTCTCTCTTACTGGTGCACAGTTGTAGACGCGATGTGACATCATCACATCGCGTCTACACTGCCAGTAGGCGGCGTTTGCGCGCGAAACAAGGCGCTGACCTGCTCCTTGCTTCAGCCGCGTATGTGATCAACTCAGATCTGCGTCCTCTGGACGCAGATCTGAGTTGAAATAGGACATACAATGACTGCTGCGGGCGCCAGGGGGCCGGCACACGGTGGCGGGCCAAAACTGGGCCCCCCCATTTTTCAATTTGGCCAGGCCCCTGACGCCAGTAGCAGTAGTACTGGCCTATCGGCGGCCCTGGTCTGAACTCTGTGTTTGGGAGAGGTTGGTCCTGAGGTTTTGCCCACCCTCTGGTGTGCTATTTAAGCTAGGTTCTGGCACCAGTCCAATGCTGATAATTCACTAGAGATCAGCTACTCCCTGCTATTATCCACTTGCCTATTTTGTTTCAAGTTTACTCTAAGGGCTAGGTCACACAGGGCACGGATTGGTGGATTTTGGTCCTGATTGTGACGCGGGAAGCCACGTCACAATAGGGCCAAAATGCGTCTGCCACAACTGTCACGGCTTCCGACAGTCGCGGCTTCCCGCTCCGGAGTAGGCCCAAATAAATGGGCCTAGCCTGGAGGGTGCTGCCGCGAGGTGGATGCTGGGGTTGAATCAGCCGCGGAATCCGCCTGAACAAAGGACAGCTCGCTTCTTTTTCCTGTGAGCGGCATGTTGCTGCTCACAGAAAAAAGTAAGCTAGCACTGTACATAGACGGGGGCGGATTATGACTTGGATTCAGCACCAAATCGGCCCCCTCTTGCCCTGTGTGAACAAGTCCTGATTTTACCTGTTTATTTTGCATTTCTAAATTAACCTCTTTTGTTTCTCATGAATGTTTGTTATGACTTCGGAGACAAACGTAACAGTTCTTGGACTGCAACCAAAAAAAGTGCTGCAGAAAAATCCATAGCAGAAATGCATAGTGTGTTTTCCCACAGCACTATTCACAGCATGGGAAAACTCTGGGGACTCTCTACTTCACCTATAGGGAAACCGCTGGCGTTTCCGTAGATATAATTGACATGCTGTGATTTGTAAAATTCTTCTACGTGTATTTTTCTGCAATGTGTAGATGAGATTCGCTATGTTGGGACTGTAAAACGCCACCTTTTTTTGCCGCAACCAAACCACTGCTTGTACGACACATAGGGCCATGGCCTCAATGTTTAAGGGTCCATTCACGATGCGACACATGTAAAAAAATGTCATTGAAGTCAATGGGAGTCTTATTTTTACACGTGTATTCTTTACTTGTGTATTGTGCCAAAATGAGTGCGCGTTTACACAGTGTGAATGGACCCTAATAGAGATGATTGAACAGTGCTGCACACTCAACTCTGCTGCATTGGACTGCTGCATCGGACACTGCTATATTGACCAGCACTGCTACATTGGGCCCTGCGCTCAGCTGGGCTACGCTGGAGATGCAGCCGAGCAGAGCGCACGCCCAGCACTGCTACATCGGAGATGAAGTAGAGCTGGCCACTGGCTGAGCTCGGCTACTCCAAAGTAGCCGAGCTGAGCGCACGACCCGATGTAGCAGTGCTGGCCGATGTAGCAGTGTCTGATGTAGCAGAGCTGAGTGTGCAGCAGGGTTCAGCTGAACCTTCTGCGCAGTCAGCTCTGCTGCATCGGACTGCTACATCGGACACTGCTACATCGCCCAGCATTGCTACATCAGGCCATGCGCTCAGCTCAGCTACTCCGGAGATGCAGCCAAGCAGAGCGCACGCCCAGCACTTCTACTTCGGAGGTGAAGCAGAGATTGCCGTTGGCTGAGCTCGGCTACTCCGGAGCAGCCAAACTGAGTGCACGGCCCGATGTAGCAGTGCAAAAAACACACCAGGGAAAGTGGGAGGGGTTACGAATTTTTAGTGAGTTTGCCTCGTGGTATTCGATTGGAATCGAATACCTCAAACGGCCTGCTATTCGATTGAATATGTATGTGATTGAACGGTGTTCGCTCATCTCTAGACCCTAATTCTACTTTCACACAGCAGTATTTTGGTCAGTATTTTGCATCAAAATTTGTAAACCAGAACCAAGATTGGGTCCAAGACACAGACCAGGTACAAATCTTTCCATTATACATTTTCTCTTTACATGACTTACTCCTGGCTTTTTCGTACAAATTCTGAGGCTAAATACAGACAGGTGGAGGTGGCCTAAGGCTAAGTTCACACAGGGTTTTTTGGTCAGGAGTCCGCCTCAAAATTCTCCAAAAAAACGCCTCAACATACAGTTCTATAGTGAGGCGGTTTTTTGAAGGAGGATTTTCAGGCGGATTAATTACTGACCAAGTTCCTGATCAAAAAAACTCTGTGTGAACTCAGCCTGAGGCTGGTTACATAGTTCAATTACATACCCGTTTTCCATTTTTGGGGGGTGCTTTTCAGTTTTTGGGTTTTTTTTTGTTTGTTGAAAAAATGACACATCCACACACTGGTCATTTATAAATAGCCCTACATGCTTTTTTTTTCAAGTTTCTAGATCGTTTTGTTTCCCTTCCTTTTGTGTCACTTTTTTCAATTGTAGCATGGCCTAAATGGAGATTGCAAGATCTTTACAAGAGCGTTTATTCAGGCCGGGGCCCCTGTTGACATTTTAGGGAGCCTTCACACGGAGTAAACGCTCGCTCATTCTGAACGTAAAACTTGTTCAGAGTGAGTGCCGTTAAAACAGATCCCATTTATTTCTATGGGTGCCGGCATATATCACATTGAAAGCAATAGTTAAAAAAAGCCTCCCATTGATTTCAATGGCGAGCGCGCGTATGCCGGCACCCATAGAAATCAATGGGATCTGTTTTTACGCCGCTCACTCTGAACGAGTTTACGTTCCGAATGAGCGAGCGTTTACTCCATGTGAAGGCTCCCTTACAGCTACTGTAATAGAATTCTAGCAAATCCTGTCCACACCTTGCGGAAAAATACATGCAGCGTACACACTGTTATTTCCAAAAACATTGCAGTTTATAAAATTACAGCATGTCAATTATACCTACGCAAACAGCGGCAGGTTTCCTCTACGGACTTTCTGTTTCAATTATACCTATAGGGAAACTGCCAACATTTGCGTTGGTATAATTAAGGCTAAGGTCTCGCAAGTGACTACAGAAGGAATAGGAAATGTATAAGGGCCCGTTCACACGGTGTAAACACGTGTGTATTTTGGCAAAATACACGTATAAAAATAAGACGTATTTTGACGTGTTTTTTTTTACACGTGTAAAAAAATGTCATTGAAGTCAATGGGAGTCTTATTTTTACACATGTATTTTTTTACACCTGTATTTTGCCAACATACATGTGCGTTTACTGCGTGTGAACGGCCCTAAGAAGTGCTTATACATACTTATAAGTCTAGGCCTAGGTTAACACCTGCAGCTGCACTCAACTGGGAATTCGGTTCCCCATTCCACTATAAGGGCCCATGCACACGGAGTAAATGCGCGTTCATTTTTGCATAATACACGTGTAAAGAATACACGTGTAAAAATCAGACTTCCATTGACTTCAATGATGCGTGTTTTTTACATGTGTAAAAAATGTCATTGAAGTCAATGGGAGTCTGATTTTTACACGTGTATTCTTTACATGTTTATTATTATTATGCAAAAATGAGTGCGCGTTTACTCAGTGTGCATGAGCACTAAGGGGGCATTTACACGGAGTAAACGTTAGCTTATTCTGAACGTAAAAGACGTTCAGAATAAGCAGCGTATAAAGCAGCTCCATTCATTTCTATGGGAGCCGGCATGCGAGCGCTCCCCATAGAAATGAATGGGCTGCTTCTTTCACTGCGTGCAGTCCCATTGAAGTGAATGGGAAGTGCCGGCGTGTACGGCTCGGCATGAGCAGAGCTTGCCGTATATGCCGGCACTTCCCATTCACTTCAATGGGACTGCTCGCAGTGAAAGAAGCAGCCCATTCATTTCTATGGGGAGCGCTCGCATGCCGGCTCCCATAGAAATGAATGGGAAGTGTTCGGCAGCCCTGCTGTAACGCCGGCGTGTACGGCTGTGATACACGCTGGCGTTACGTAGTGTGAATGCACCCTAAAACTGCAGAGAAAAAAGTCCTGCAAGCAGTGATTTTCTCTCTGCATTTTCTCCCTTTTCAGGCGGAAAATAAGTGGAATTGCCCCTAGTATATGGGGTCCATGGGTTTCAAGTGGATTAGTTTTCCTGAATGGAAATCTGTACGCAGGTGTGAACCTAACATAAGTTTATTCTAATTTGTTTCATTGTTCACATTAATGACAGTTGCTGAATATCCTAACTATACCACATGGCACAGGTCCTGCACGTTCATCAAAATGTCAAAAAATCATGTTTTCATTGATTCTGTATTCAAAGAGAATTTTTCAGACATTTTCCTACAGAATTATTTAGTCTAAGGCTCCTGGTTTGCAGAAAGCAGCTAAAAATTGTGCCGCAAAAAAACGCAGCAGAAACTTATCACATTTTGTTCTGCAGCATTTTTCATTGTCTTTTTTTCTGCGTTTTTCTAAGCAGTTTTTCGTTCCTTATTAGGGTCCATTCACACGGAGGAAAATGGTGTGGAATATCAGCGCTGAAAAAAAAAGTCTCCCATTGACTTCAATGCAGGGGCGTAACTACCATAGAGGCAGCGGAGGCGGCTGCCACAGGGCCCAGGCCATTAGGGGGCCCGGTGACAGTCGATACCACTGCGTTTTTTTTTGTTTTTTTTTAAATTGGCCGTTACGGGCCCTATTTACTTGCTGATCCTGGACATAATACTGTGTGCAGGGGACACTAATGGACATAATACTGTGTGCAGGGCTTACTAAGGGACATAATAGAGTGCAGAGGAGGGGGTCGGTTGGGGGGGGGGGTGGCCCATGTCAAAAGTTTGCCACGGGGGCCCGCCATTCCTAGTTACGCCAATACTTCAATGGATTCCTTTTTAGTGCTGAAATTCCACACCAAATTCCTCACCATTTTCTTCCGTGTGAATGGACCCTTAAATCTATAGGTAAAACATAATGTGTGGATAGGATTAACCAGAATCTTATTCACTTTGCTGATGCTTAAAAATGCAGTGTTTTTTTCCACAATGGCCAAAAACATTTCCACAACATGGGGAAAAAAATCACCAGACAAAAAGTGCTTTAAAAACTGTGTTCACAAAAAACACCAACACAAAAATGCCAAAATGTGTAGCATTTTAAGATTTTGGTTATAAAAGAACCCAACAAAAGATAGGAAGCATGATGAGGTTGTTTCCGAGTATTTTTTATATCTAGCGAAACGCAGCTAAAAACGCTGTGGAAAAAAACTACTTCATGTTTTTTTACTTCAGCAATTTTCATTGTGTTTTTGCTGAGTTTTTCTCAGACAATTTTCTTCCTTTATTAAACCTATAGGAAAAAGCCAGCATTTCCACTGATATAATTGACATGCTGCAAAAATGCAGTATAAGATCGCATTCACACGATGTAACGTGCCACGTGATGTGGCACGTATACGGCGTGTGAGAGTTTGTGCGCCGAAAAAGCTTGATTTCAATGGAAGTTAGGATCGTAAACGCCAGGTTATTTTGTGGCCGTTATTTTGCGGCGTATAGGATCCTAACTCCCATTGAAATCAATGGGAGCTTTTACGGCGCGCAAACACTCACATGCTGTATACGCGGCACGTTACATTGTGTGAATGCGCCCTTATAAGGAAGCAAAAATACACGCGTAAAAATAAGACTCCCATTGACTTCAATTATATTTTTTACACGTGTAAAAATACGCCTGTAAAAATACACCTGTAAAATGTCATTGAAGTCAATGGGAGTCTTATTTTTACACGTGTATTTTTACACGTGTATTTTGCAAAAATACACACGTGTTTACTCCGTGTAAAGGCTCCCTTTCATTGTTATTTTTTTTGCAATGCATGGATCCGAATTTCATTAACTTTACAGGTAAAATGTAAAATGTAGTGTTTTTTCCACAGTGTTTCTGCAGCCACCAAAACTCAGTGTTGTTGCAACGTGGGGCTTTAGCGTAATAAAGTTTCAAAAAATGGCAGTATCCTTTCTATTTATTCTGGGGTTTTTTTTCCCCCTGTATAAGGGTCAGTGCACATAGAGTTTTTTGGAGCTGATATTGACGCTGAATCTGCCTCAAAATCAGCCTCGAAAAAAAGCCTCCCAAGCGTCAAAATCAGTGCCAAAAAAACTTTGTGTGCCCAGACCCTAAAGGTGTCTATAGGAAAATGACTGGAAAAAAAAAAACACCAGACCCAGAGCATTCAGAATTTTGAAAACCACCATGAAACCAAAAAATGGATTGAAATCTGAAATAAACCACCAAAACAAAAAAAAACTTATTTTAAGGCTTTTTAAAAAACATTTCCATTGACTAACCTGTAATGACTGAACACTGTAGGGCTGAATTATCATGAGGAATATTTGTATGCCACTTTTCTGATTTGCCATATTTTTAAAAAGTCACAATAGGAGCAAAGAATGCACAAGGTCATGAAAAATTTCGCGTAGCGCCAAAAGCCACTACAACATACCACAATTCAGGAACAAATAGACCCCAGTGATTTTTCAGGCAAAAAACATAAAAAAAATGCATCGAAAAGCAAAGAAAGTAAGTGTTCAACCTGCATGAGAAGTTATCGTGGAAATAGAAAAATTCTTTGTATCCTAAAGTTAAGCTACACTTTTCCAAAGTTTCTTAAGGTTAAGTTACAGTTTTCCTGTCTGTAAAATGGAAGGAATGAAAATAGCTTTAAAAAAAACTGCAGAGTTTTAGGGCCCGTTCACAAGGAGTAAACGTGTGTGTATTTTGGCAAAATACACGTGTAAAAAATACATGTGTAAAAATAAGACTCCCATTGACTTCAATGACATTTTACATGTGTATTTTGACGTGTATTTTGATGTGTATTTTGACGTATTTTTTTTTTAGACGAGTAAAAAAATGTCATTGAAGTCAATGGGAGTCTTATTTTTATACGTTTTTTTTTTTTTTTACACCTGTGGGAGCCTTCACACGAAGTAAACGCACGTGTATTTTTGCAAAATACACGTGTAAAAATACACGTGTAAAAATAAGACTCCCATTGACTTCAATGACATTTTACAGGCGTATTTTTACATGTGTAAAAAATATCATTGAAGTCAATGGGAGTCTTATTTTTACACGTGTATTTTGCAAAAATACACGCATGTTTACTCCGTGTGAAGGCTTCCGTATATACACGCACTTATTCTGGCTAATCCCATTCACATATTGCAGAAAAAGAAATCAGCTGTGTAAAAGCTGCGTTTTCACAGTATGTCAATCACTAGCATTTTCCCTATAGCTTTAATAAGGGAAAAAAAAATCTGCTGTGAAAAACTTGCAGCGGAAACACATTGCCTTTTCTTCTGCAGTGTTTTTTTCTACTGCGTTTCACTGTGGTTCCTTAGCCTAAAGTAGCAAATAAAAATCAAAGGTGGAAAGAATAATAATCTTTGATAAGAAATGATCTAATAAAAAACAAAGAAGAAATATACAACCCCAAGATCTTTACGAGCACATTTATGCCTCCCATTTGTAAGCATGGGTTTTATAGTGAGATAACAGATCACTTTTGAGAAAATCTACCAAATATTTTCAATTCAGAAGTCATATGTTGCAGCGCATTTTTGTTACATACATTTTCCCTCGTTTTAGTTTTACCATTCAAAAGTTATAGAAACCGCACCTCGAAGACACAAGGCTAATCCTGAAAACAACTGATAAAATATGAAGCTTTACCACAAAAAGTAAAGAACATATTTACACTCACCTGATATAAACTGTAAACTTTGTATACTCGCATGTCTGAATAACAACAAGTTATTGTCATTTATACTACTGTAAATAAGGTAACGAAAATGTCATTTGTGTAATGCGTTGTTTAGGGAGCTATGAAACAATATGAAGGGAGCCCGGGTATGTCTATAAACATCAAACAATTAGAATGATTCATTTGTAGGTTCAAAGAGCCCTAAAACTGATAAAAACATTGCATTAGAGCTTAAGTCAACGCAGGCTCTGAATGAGACACTTTCACTCTTGAAACTGAATTGTTGAGGGATAACTGAAGCATAAAATTAGAATAGCAGTGAAATAGCAGTCAAATGGTCTGAAATATGAAAAAAAGAATTCTCCCCAAAAAATAAATAGAAAAAATAAAAAACAGCCAAGATTTCAACAAAAAGTCTTCAACGCAAACATCAAACCAAGGCCTAAGAATTTTCTACCAGAATTACAATGATCAAATATAGTGCCCACCAATACAAATAAAAAAAATAAATAAAACATGGTATACATTGATTAACCTATAAAAGACTGTTCCCCATTGCTTACATAGCTCCGTTCATTCCAGTGTACTGTATACAAACTCCAGTCCCCCTGGGGCTCATAGTCTTTTTTCCTACCTATCACACTTGGGCCTGTATCACAAGAAGGCAATTAAGTCACGACTATGTTATTGGGGGAGGAAACTGGAATAAATGAAGACAACAAACACAAAAAACTGAAAAAGATGCAAATTTGATACAAACATTGCCGCAGGTCAAAGTGCCCGATGCTATAAGAAAAGCAATGTTTATTAGTAATCTAACATGTTATTTTATTAATCTGCTTGTCATTCATATTACATTGTCAGTTTGGGGGTTATCTCTTATTTTACGTGTATTTCATCCCTCAACCTACTGTACTCTATGCACAGTCTCAATATACTGTTGAACTGAACAGCTAAAATGACAAGAGCCAATAAAACAAAAATGGGCCCAATTTTTTTCATTCTATTATTGTGAAAATTGTACAACTGAGTAATGAATTTTTATAAGATTTGGACAAAAGTAATGCAATTGTGTAACAACGATTTCATTTTTTTCTTTTTGTTTTTTTACACTTCTGCCTCCGTTTTATGTTTTAATATTTGTTTTATTAATCTTTTGCACTACAGGGTTTTACTCCAAATTAATTGATCATATTCTAAACTATTCCTATCCAGAAAATGTAAGTTTATATTTCATTTTATTATATAGATATTGTACTATATAAAGTCAGACTATGCCATTTATTCAACAGACAGTAGAGGGAACATCAAAGTTAACTTTTCTGTAACACAGCAGCAAAGAAGTGTTTGTCCTACAGAGCTTGCAGTCTATATTATTAGAGTTATGGTCTGTTTGATGGTCCTGATTATTCACATAACAAACCGGGCTGATGGAGTTCTCTTTTTGTGGCCTTCCAGATCAAAGTGAAAATGTGGCTGCGGCTCCCAGGTTATAAAATGAATACAGGTCAGTGTGATGTGGAGAAGAGGGTCTGTGAAATGCGGTTCCCATACAACAAGAGATTTTACTGAACAGCCACAACCAAAACAGCATGAAGCAAAGAGAATTGATTGTAGAAGACTCATTTGGTGTCTGTCCAGGCCCCAGGGTATCCTCTGACCTTCAACCCCCCTCCTTTCCATCCGGCTTCTATATATATATATATATATATATATATATATATATATATATATATATTTATTTATTTATATATATTATTTTATTGTTATCCCATTATAGACACTATTGCAGATTGGAGCATGTTGTAAAGTTGTACTATAACTGGTGAATGATTTCAAGTTCTTTATACAGACAGAAAAATATCTAATGCAATGCATCTAATAATTAAGTGTAAAATTAATGCATACCTTACAGACTACTGTATGCTAAATCCGAAATGACTTTTTTTTACATTTTGACACCAAAATAATGAAGTTTTACATTTAATGCACAATCCTAATTAAAAGACCAATAATATATCAAATGATAAAAACAAAAACCTTCTAGTAGAAAAATTAGCCTAAATGAATGATATCTTGTCTTCAGAAGCTCTAATTACATGTTTCTCACATTTACTAAACAACATTGCTGTCTTGTATTATATTGTCTTATATTTGCACTTACATTGCTGTCTTGTATTATATTGTATTATATTGTCTTATATTTGCGCTTACATTGCTGTCTTGTATTATATTGTCTTATATTTGCACTTATATTGCTGTCTTGTATTATATTGTCTTATATTTGCACTTACATTGCTGTCTTGTATTATATTGTCTTATATTTGCACTTACATTGCTGTCTTGTATTATATTGTCTTATATTTGCACTTATATTGCTGTCTTGTATTATATTGTCTTATATTTGCACTTACATTGCTGTCTTGTATTATATTGTCTTATATTTGCACTTACATTGCTGTCTTGTATTATATTGTCTTATATTTGCGCTTACATTGCTGGCTTGTTCTATCCTCCGTTACAGAATTCTTATGACATACCTTTTATAATAAAGCTAAATGATCAATCATGATAATATAAAGTAACTGTAACCTACTATAGTAAATAGTAATTATAGTTATTGAAATAAGAGTAAATTATCCAATGCGCTAAATATCAAGTCAAGTATATCAAATAAATGTTCCTGATGGTTCCAGTGATGACAGTAATGGACATAAAGGTACCATAGATGAAACAATGTTCATGTTTCTCCTAATAGGTTGTATCATATGAAATGTTTTAAAAGATCGGTTTAGTCAATGACAGATTTCAATGTAAAAGAGCCGAGTGGTGCTACTAGGTAGCAGCAGTATTGTGTAACACTGGGAGCTGGTTACTGCTGCCTGAGCCACAAGCTTACAGTCTAATCTAATCTAAATACATTAATAAATCAAATAATTCTTACATTCTCTGCGTGAGGTAAGTGCATTCAGTTCTTCTTGAATGTAGTATGGCAGAATGTCTTGTTCTATGCTCCCTCTTAGAGAATTCTAATGACATAACTTTTATAATAAAGCTGAATTATCAATCGTGGTCATGTAAAGTAACTATAGTAAATTATAGTAACTGGGGAAAACTACAAAAATATTGACGTAAAAGGAGGAAACAATGAAGAATCTAATAAATAATATGTAAATCTATAGTTCTAGGAGTCCCTGGGCATACAATATTCAGAATCAGTAGATATTACTGCCTTGTTCTACCTACCTGCGGGTGAGGAGTAAGTCGGACCTTGGTACCAGCTATTGCTTCCCTCTTCTCCTGGGCATTCTGGCTCTTGCTTGCATCTTCCATCCAATAGAGGGAGATTATCAGTAGTAGAAAGTTTTATTTCCCCAGCTCTTATAGTATCTGGCAGTTGCATTCTGCCAGGCTTGGTATCAGAGATCAGAGCTTCCACACTAAAGGGTAATGCCATCTTAGCCATCTTTGTAGTGCTGCAGGGTATTGGCATCTCAGGCTGCATGGGGTTTGGTCCAGGGGACCCTTCTCTGACATTACTCATCATCAGGGAATAGGGGCCATAAAATTAGGGCATAAGTAGTGCACCACTATCCCAGGAGCTGTCCCAGGTCCCAGGAGAATAGAGGAGCTGTCCAATGTAATAGAGTGCTGTCATCAGATGCAAGGGTGCAGGTATAGGCTCCAGCAAGGTCCTGAGCAGAACAGGTCATGTGTCATCCTCCAGGCATGAAGGAGCAGGGGCTGTCTGGGGTCTCCTCCTGAGGCAGAAGAAGCTTTCTGAGAAGGGGTTTCCTCTTGCACGAACTTTAGAGTTAATAATAAACTCCTCTCACTTTTCTTTCTCCAATCACAAGACGTGACCCAGTCAGGGAAAGAACGCCCACTCAGCCCTCACCAACATCAAGGAGGAGGGAATGCTCAAGGAGCAGCTTTGACTGTGGGGTTTAATGGCTGCACAGTGAGGGGCTATACAGCTGCAAATAATCTCTGGGTAGCCACATAAAAGGCATCACCTCTGCTATTGTGTGCATTTATACTGAAAGTGACTATAGCAATTATTTTTGTAGTTTCTTCACTGAGTACTCCTGATGAATGGCTTAAAGGGATGAAGCACATAAAGTTGGGAAGGGCATATAGAGACCTTTGATACTATACCAATAGCATGAGCTGAAGAATATACCCCTAGTTTGTGGTACAAGTACACTATTAGAGCTGATTGTGTCAGGTTCACACTAACAGTAACCCCCTCACGTAATCACCAGGCCTCAGTTTTCAAAATTGACGTGTGTCACTTTATGTGACAATAACTTTGAGATGCTGTAACTTACACAAGTGTTTTTGAGATTGTTTTTTCATGACATGCACTTCAATGCTAGTGAGAGATACTGATCAATATTTTTTGTGCTCATACATGAAATACATAGGAAATTTGGAAAAATTAGCAGTTTTCAAAATATGAAATGCTCTGCTTTTCAGGACAGACAGTCATACCACCCAAATCCATTGAGACATATTATTTACCATATCTCTGCTTTATATTGGCTTCATTTTTTAATCATCCTTTAATAGATTGTAAGCCCTCGCAGGCGGGGCCCTCTACCCCACTGTGCCAGTCGGTCACTGTTAGTATTATATCTACCTGTATATTCTGTGTATTGTATGTAACCCCCAAATGTAAAGCACCATGGAATTAATGGTGCTATATAAATAAACAATAATAATTAATAAATAATAATCTATTTTGGATGTTAGAAGGCTTACAAGTGTAACAGCGATTTTCCAGATTTACAAGAAAAATTCCCAAACCCATTTGTTAGGGGCCACTTCAGTTCTTAAGGGGATTTTAAAGGCCTATGTATTAGTAACCCCCATAAATTACTCCAAATTCAAAACTACATTTGTTAACACTTTAAAGGGATTGTATAAAAAAAACCAAACAGTTTTAAACTAATAGTATGTAGGAATAGCCTTTGTAAAGGCTATTAATCTCTCTTACCTTTATCTTGAAGGTCCGCACCACCATTTTTCTTGTTTTCTTCTTTATGCTAATTGCACTCAGACAGCACAGGGGGCGTGCCGTGCAGCATTCCAGCGCCGCCTTTATTCTGCTCTGTCAGTCACTCTTCTCCTCTTCACTCGTCTTCTTACAGGAGACTATTGCAAAATGGCCGGCGAAACAGCTGACTGCGCATGTCCATCGGCCATTTTGCGGTGGTCTGGTGTAAGAGGGCTTATTTGTTTTCGGGAAAAGCTGTACTTTTTAATGCTACTATTTTGGGCTATGTATGACTTTTGATCACTTTATATTCCTTATTATGTAGGCAAGATGGCAAAAATTGTTACTTCTAGCGTTTTGATTTCATATTATGGGCGATAGCAACAGACATTAAATAACAATAGTGTGAACTTAGCATTAATATTGGGTATTGGGTGAAAAATACAGAAAAGATGTAAGCCTTTTCTTAATTCCTTATCTCCTTTACTGTTTTGGATCACAATCACCAATGCAAAACATTGACCATTTGAATAAAGCATACATTTCTCAGAGATATTGTAACTACACTGCATGGCTGTATATAAAAGCAGAAAGGCAACATTTGGAGACTGTAAAAGAATCTATATTTTCTTGTCTGTACAGCAGCTGTGTACTTGTGCATGAATTTGACTAGTGGGTCCCCTTTAAGGTGCTGTAGGGATTGATTTCAACAAGGGTGATAGGGCCGTCAGGGTCGTGGTCTCAGGTGCTCTATATATAAGGAAGTGCCAGAAAAGCAAATTTCCTCTTTGACTATCTCTCCTAACAAGGAAGTTAGAAACAACAGCATATGTAGAAGCTTACCTTGATAATAACACAGCCCTCCTGGCTCTTCTGTAAGAAAAGCTAGACAGAGAATGATTGGTACCTTCCTGGTCTCCAGGTCTGATCTGGTAGGCTGCTATAGGAGTCCTACGGCTCATTCACGTCCATTAAGTCAGGCCCTTCTGTCCCCCTGCCAGTCTAAGCCTTTTTCTTTTGGGAAGATGGGTAATGGAAAGCAGAAAGTCTCTGCTTGGCAGTCTATACAGTAGCTCAGTCTACACTCACCGGCCACTTTATTAGGTACACCTGTCCAACTGCTCGTTAATACTTAATTTTTAATCAGCCAATCACATGGCGGCAACTCAGTGCATTTAGGCATGTAGACATGGTCAAGACAATCTCCTACAGTTCAAACCGAGCATCAGTATGGGGAAGAAAGGTGATTTGAGTGCCTTTGAACGTGGCATGGTTGTTGGTGCCAGAAGGGCTGGTCTGAGTATTTCAGAAACTGCTGATCTACTGGGATTTTCACGCACAACCATCTCTAGGGTTTAAGGCAACAGTGACTCAAATAGCCACCCGTTACAACCAAGGTAGCCAGAAGAGCATCTCTGAACGCACAGTACGTCAAACTTTGAGGCAGATGGGCTACAGCAGCAGAAGACCACACCGGGTGCCACTCCTTTCAGCTAAGAACAGGAAACTGAGGCTACAATTTGCACAAGCTCTTCGAAATTGGACAATTGAAGATTGGAAAAACGTTGCCTGGTCTGATGAGTCTCGATTTCTGCTGCGACATTCGGATGGTAGGGTCAGAATTTGGCGTCAACAACATGAAAGCATGGATCCATCCTGCCTTGTATCAACGGTTCAGGCTGGTGGTGGTGGTGTCATGGTGTGGGGAATATTTTCTTGGCACTCTTTGGGCCCCTTGGTACCAATTGAGCATCGTTGCAACGCCAAAGCCTACCTGAGTATTGTTGCTGACCATGTCCATCCCTTTATGACCACAATGTACCCAACATCTGATGGCTACTTTCAGCAGGATAATGCGTCATGTCATAAAGCTGGAATCATCTCAGACTGGTTTCTTGAACATGACAATGAGTTCACTGTACTCCAATGGCCTCCACAGTCACCAGATCTCAATCCAATAGAGCATCTTTGGGATGTGGTGGAACGGGAGATTTGCATCATGGATGTGCAGCCGACAAATCTGCGGCAACTGTGTGATGCCATCATGTCAATATGGACCAAAATCTCTGAGGAATGCTTCCAGCACCTTGTTGAATCTATGCCACGAAGAATTGAGGCAGTTCTGAAGGCAAAAGGGGGTCCAACCCGTTACTAGCATGGTGTACCTAATAAAGTGGCCGGTGAGTGTATCCTGAAAGTCAATGTAGCTACTGCAGCCTCAAAGCTCTAATATAGGGATCGGCAACCTTCAGCACTCCAGCTGCCATGGAACTACAACTACAGGCAGGCTCCATTCTCTTCCAAGAAGAGCAGAGCAAATTCTAACTCTACAACAGCTGGAGGACCAAGGGTTGCCTAACCTTTGCTCTGATGTCTTCTATCTTAGGACCTTTCAGGTTATATGACTACTTGTCAGATAACTGAGATTAGCTCAGCTGAGGAAATTTATGATGCTGAAATAGTTCCTGACAATCCGAATTAAATAATCATTCTCCCAGGGTCTCCACTACGGGACATAATGTTAATTCCAGAGATACAGCCTCACACAAGTCCATGAGACTTTTATCCAGTTCTTCCACTTTAAAGACATTACAGACTAGAATCTGTACCCTTACTGCTTGGTTAGTGTCTTGTCCCTCCCTAACTGTCCTCATTAGTAGCTGCTTAGGCTGAGTTTAGAGACTTGGTGAATCCTAGAGTACAGCACTTACAGCTGCCAATACTACGAATGTGATAATAAAGCACATACCCTGCTGCCTAAAATGTTGAGGGACTCCCGATGTTGTTAGAGAATATAGTCACCCCCCTCCCCCCAGGTTCCTACCCAACATTAGAAGATGCCCTGATTTTCTTGAATGCCTCTTTTACTGATGAGGAGATAGCAGGAGTCCTTAATAATCTACCAAATGGCAAGGTGCCCGGACTGGATGGGCTTAGTGATGAGTGAACAGCGTATTGGTATTCGATCGAATATCAGGCTGTTCGAGGTATTCAATTCCAATCGAATACCACACGGCAAACACAGTAAAAATCCATATCCCCTCCCACCTTCCCTGGCGCTTTTTTTGCACCAATAACTGTGCAGGGGAGGTGGTACAGGAACTACGACAACGGAGGCATTGAAAAAAAATCTGAAAAAGCCATTGGCTGCCGAAATCAGGTGGCCTCTGATTCATAAGAATAGTGTCGGCCATGTTCGTCTCACTTTAGTTTTGGAGAGATAGGGAGAGCTTGGTCTCAGGGCAATACACTGATTTTAGCCTCGTCTAGGCAGGAAAGAAGTCTTATAAAACAGCTCTTTCCAGAGCTACACTGCAGGAACACTGTACACATACAGTGAACCTGCCAATCATGCAGCGTAGCAGCAGGGTACGTGGGTGAGGACGTGGATATCCAGCTGGGTATCCAGTCCACAGTCCAGGTACTGGAGAGGGGCTTCCAGCACCCACTTCACTCATCCTGCTCCTCCTCCTCCTCCTCCAACCCAACTCCCTTCACCCTAATGTAACACTTAAAAAATCTCACTGAGGTTACCTCATTAATTTTTAGCCCCCCCCCCCCCGCCCCCAAGGGCCTACAATTCAATGTTTTAGGGCTCCACCCCAAGTGCCTGCAAATGAATGTTTTAGGGGTCACCCAAAGGGCCTAACACTCTGCTGCTACAAGGCTCAATTCACCATAAGGGCCTACCATTCTGCTGGTGCATGGCTCTACTCACCCCAAGGGCCAAAAAATAAAATACTGCTGGTGCAAGGCTCTACTCACCCAAAGGGCTAAAAACTAAATCTCTGCTGGTTAAAGGTTCAACTCACCCAAAGGGCCTAACATTCTGCTGGTGCAATGCTCAACTCAATTAAAGGTGCAACGTTTAGATGACTTCTTTCCAAACCGAGGGTGATTCCTTTCAGTAAGATGTGATGGCTGCTTCCATCCCTGATTATCCTGGTTGATCTTTTTCAGTAATGAGGCCAGCTCAGCATGATGATCTTCTACGTTAGGTTGTCCATGCCCACTAATATGCATGAAGACTCGATCACAGTAAATGTCCTTATTTTTCTCCAATTCAATCTCTGAATGAACTGCTCTGAAAGATGGCCTAGGCACTGCTGCAATGGCAATCACTGGGTTTTCCTGTTCTGGTACCAAAGAATCTGGTGTCTTGCTTGAAGAAGAGACAATCTTAGGCTGACTGCTGGTTGCTTGTGCTGCAACATTTGGAGTTGGGTCTGTCAGCCTTGTGATGAACTCCTCCATCTCAGCAGGATGATGATGATGATGATGATGATGAAGCTTGGTTAAATCTGGTGTCGGAAGGGAAAGTGGTTTCTGATCTACATCTAAGTACTGGAGCATGTTGTTTGGACTATTAACACCTGATCAGAACCCTGTAGAGGTAATATAGAGTCCGATATTAGAGGACCATTACCGCTAGTAGTGGTTGCAGCCAATTCTCCACCTTTGTGGTCCTCTAAATAAAAGTTACCCCCAAGACTTGATGCCAAAATGCTATCAATTTCCCAATCCAAATCAAGGTCAATGTCTGGGTCCTCAGTCCAATCCACTGCATCAATCCAACACAATGAGAGTGATGGTTCTGGAACCACCGTTTTAGGAGCTAACAATTTTAAAGGAGCTAACACTCTGCTGGTGCAAGGCTCAACTCACCCAAAGGGCAAAAAACTCTGCTGGTGCAAAGCTGAACTAACTTAAAGGGACTAAAACTCTGCTGGTAAGAGGCTGAAGTCACCTGAAGGGCCTCAATCTCTGCTGGGAGCTCAGCTTAAGGGCCTGTAACTTAATTTGGAAGGGCTCACGTTAAGGGCCAGAAAAGTGAATTTTAGAAGGTTTTTCCACATCACACACACACATACACAATGACAGTTAAGGTGGGGGCTGTTGGATTTCCCATTTCCTATGCCATCTGTGGTTGTCATGGGCAATGTGATTTAAAGAGGTGCATGCTAATGTTTCTTTAGCTTGAAATTTGGGTTTTTGTCCATCCAATTGGGGAGGAAAGAAGGTTTCCAGATATTTTTCCACTTTCATAGAGGTTTTTTTTGAGTGTGGAAAGTGTCTAGTTGATAGGCTGTGATAGTGGGGTATTCGGCCAATCAACGCTGGTCAATGCATTCCTATGGGAAAAAGTCAGCTCCCGCATATTGCAAGCTGACAGGGATCCCGACGAGATAGTGGCGTAATACAGGGATTTGGGCGTGTTAGATGCCCCCAAACATGCTTCCCCTGTTGCATTCCAGAGGTGTTGGCATCATTTGCTGAGGTGTCATAGTGGACTTGGTGACCCTCCTGAGTCGAATAGTGGTTTCCCCTGAAACGAGTATTTTTTCCCCATAGACTATAATGGGGTTTGATATTCGTTCGAATAGTTGAATATTGCGGGGCTATTCGAAATGAATAATGAATATCGAATATTTCACTGTTCGCTCATCTCTAGATGGGTTCACTTATTTGTATTATAAAGCGCTCCATGCCGACCTCCTCCTCCATCTCTGACCCCTCTTTATTTCATTTTTAGAGGATAATCACATTACTCCATCAATGTTGTACTCCCACATAACGCTTAACCCACAAGATTGTTCTAGTTACAGTTTTGAAGTTATTCATTAGACTCTTGGCCAATCGATTACATGTTTGGATTCCTTCTCTTGTCCATAAGGATCAGGTAGACTTTGTTCCCTGTCGTGAGGGCAATGACAACACCAGAAGTATTGTAGACTGAAGTAGCCAGCCATCAGTCTGATCTTTCACTTAGCCTTGACGCAGAGAAAACCTTCAGTCTCCTAGATAGGTCTTTTATAATATAAAATAATATAATCCTTTAATAGTTCCACCATGGGGAAATTCATTGTGTTTTCAGCGGTATAGATAATACAATAACAATACAAAAATACAACATACAAAAAAGCTCCACGGTAGTGGTATTACAGTGACAGATAAAAAGATAAAGGAAGAAGATACTAGGAGGGATATGCTACCCTCCATGGAAGCCTTTGGTTTGCACGGGCCCTTTCTAGATACAATCTGTACATTGTACTCTAATCATTGGTTAAGCTTTGCGATTTGTTTGGTTCTTCGTGATCCAAAGCATGCCATTTTCCGCTTCATTTGGAATGTTAGGCACCATTGCATTCCCAGTTTGGTTATTTTGGTGGAGAGAGGGTTAGGGGGGGGGGGTGTCTATCATTTCCACATCTCCTCCACTATTATTATTATTATTATTACATCCACTTTGTCTGGCTCCCTGTGAGATCCCTCCCCCTATGACATTTCAGAGATTATACAAGGTGGGTACTTCCGCAAAGGGTTTAATAACCACTATTTACTAACTTTTTTTCCTGTCCCAGTACACAGATATATGATTAGATTGGAAGAAGTGCTGGGTCGACTGATTTCACCTACCCAATGGCAAATTATTTGGTCGCATGCTGCAAAAGCCTCGTCTTGTGTGACATTCCAAGACACGTCTTCTTATGCATTTGTACCATACTCCAGTTTTGCTGCAACCTCTGAATCCCACAATTCTCCAGGTATGCTGTAGATGTCTCTTTGTGGAGCTGCGCCTTGAGGGGGAAGGGGGGGGGGTGTGGAAGGGGGTAAGGAAATCACTTACAGATTGTTTATACAGGGCGTTCTTCTTGATCCTTTGATGTATTTAAGAAAAGATAAGATAAGATAATCCTTTAATGGTCCCTCCTTGGGGAAATTTCAGTGTGTTATAGCAGCATGGTAATACAGATACAGGATAATACAGAGTAATATATTACAGAAGTAGACACACATAAGCTGAGAAAAAAAACATACTAGGAATCCATAGCACTAAGGAAGAAAAGAAAGAAGATAGACTTCAGGATCATTTAGTTCTCTGTGCGGAGTGATCTTCGTTTGGTCTGATGTAGATTATGTAGCCTGTCCGCAGTTGGGAGGAAGGACCTCCGATAGCGCTCCTTCTCACACTTGGGGTGAAGCAGACGGTCACTTACAGTGCTGCCAAGTGCCATCAAGGGCTCATACATGGGATGGGATTTGTTCTCCCGCATGGAGGTCACCACAGACAGTATCCTTCTGTCACTCAATTTGCCTCCTAGACAGATGAGCAAGAGGTCTGCTCTACTATTTTTATGTTTGCACGGCAACTAAAACTCTTTGCAATGGAAATCCGCCTTACCCCCATCGGACACAGACTTTTTAGTCAAGGTCAAGGATTTCCGCATCCTGGAATACTTGACAGTCTCTTTGAACAACACTGTACCCACTTTTGATGCTGTCTGGGACACTTGGGAGACCTATTGCACGTTGCAAAGTCTCAAACGTCTCTGTAACCGCACTCCCCTTATCTCCCTTTTTTGTGTGTCTTCAGTCCTGTTATATTATTGCCATTTCACCTTTTATAAAATTTGAATAAAAAGCGATCAAAACATCAAACATTGCCCAAAATGACATAACTAAAAAGTATTGGCCCTGCAAAAAAGACATTTTATACATCACTGTACATGGAAATTTAAAAAAATTGCAAATATCAGAATATGGTGACCCTTGAAAGGTGTCCAGCCGTGAGCGCCGGTGAGCGTTTTATGCTCTCCGTCGCGAAACCGTTTTTTTTAAACCAGACACAGAGTCGGAGATGCAGTACTCTCTGTCCGGTTTAAAAAAATGGTTTTGCGGCAGAGAGCATAAAACGCTCACCAGCGCTCACAGCCGGACCTGGTCTGACAGCTTTCCGTCTGTGCAGGCCAGTCCATTACAGAGATGTTATTGTCATGTAACCACTCTGCCACGGGCCGTGCAGTATGAACAGGTGCTCGATCGTGTTGAAAGATGCAATCGCCATCCCCGAATTGCTCTTTAACAGTGTGAAGCAAGAAGGTGTTTAAAACATCAATGTAGACCTGTGCTGTGATAGTGCCACGCAAAACAACAAGGGGTGCAAGCCCCCTCCATGAAAAACATGACCACACCATAACACCACCGCCTCTGAATTTTACTGTTGGCACTACACACGCTGGCAGATGACATTCACCGGGCATTCGCCATACCCACACCCTGCCATCGGATCGCTACATTGTGTACCGTGATTCGTCACTCCACACAACGTTCCTCCACTGTTCACTCGTCCAATGTTTACGCTCCTTACACCAAGCAAGGCGTCGTTTGGCATTGACCTGCGTGATGTGTGGCACCCAATCACCTGACCACGTTCAAAGTCCGTGAGTTCCACGGATCGCCCCATTCTGCTCTCTCACGATGTGTAATGTCTATTGAGGTCGCTGATATGGAGTACCTGGCAGTAGGTGGCAGCACAATGCACCGAATATGAAAAACGTATGTTTTTGGGGGTGTCTGGATACTTTTGATCACATAGTGTACTTCTGAACTTCTGTCAACGAATTAAAGTGTAAACTGCAATATTAAAAACCATCTAAAATTGTCAGGTGCTGTTTCTGTAATATGCTCAACAAATATGCAATATGATACTGAGCTGAGTTTTGGTGCGGAATTCTGATTTTAAGGCAAAATTATCCCTTTGCATTTCAAAGGGTAAAATCTAACATAAAATTCCATGATACAGTCCATTTCTGATTGTAATTTATTTTCTTGCAACATTTCATGAGATTGACCAAAATTACATCCACATTCCTGGGTCGGTGGAGCTTCTCCCTGCCCAGTTTTGCCATGGAAAATCTGCAGCATGCATTAATATATGCTAATTCTATTTCCAATGTTTGTTTTTTTTTCTTTTTCTTTTATTCAATGAGAAAAATTTATCTGTATCCATAAATAATAAAAAAAGAGTGAATAAGTCATAAATGGAATTGCTTATCAGCAAAACAATTACTGAGAATAATTCTGATTATAAAGTCTCCACAGCATTGTGTCCACCTATTAGTCAGTCTATGGAGTGGGAATGGATTGCCTAGGAGGAGACTGTAGTCCACAGGCAATGGCTGAGCAGCAGTCTGGCCAGCTAATAAGTCAGACAAGTAATGTTGTGCTAGGCGCCAGGCTCGGCGGGATCAAACAGAGAAGGGAGCCGAAGGAGAATGCCCCTGCCCACTGTCCTGAGCCCCTCTCCCCGCCGCTTAACCCATTCCCTGCCGCAGCACGGGACCAGCCCTTGTGGCCACTTACAAAGATCATCATGTCTTTCTAAACTTTCACTTCTGGAACGTGTGAAGTTCTAATAGCCACAGGAAAAGCTGGGATCGCTCTATCTATCCCTGCACTGTATATGCGCTGTAAATGTTACATATGCATTTGTATCGGGTTTTTTCATATGTACTTCCTATTTTGTATCATGTTAATTTTTATTCTCATGTGTCTGTAGGTGTATAGTGTGTAAACCCCACACCAGGTATGGAATAGCAATATTGTCAGCCGCAATATGGATTTACTATAGATCAAAAATATACAATAATCATGAGAATCACTGAAATAATGGATCTTTTTGTGACATTTTGTTCGTGGTAGAGGGATTTCAAGGGACAAGGGCTGATTCGATATTCAGAAAATAAGTTAGAATTGATTTCCCTATTTATCATTTAGTAATATTATGATCTATCTATATATCTTTTATCTATATTTCTTATCTATCTATCTATCTATCTATCTATCTATCTATCTATCTTCTATCTATCTATCTATCTATCTATCTCCTATCTAGCTATTTATCTATCTATCTATCTATCTATCTATCTATCTATCTATCTATCTATCTCCTATCTATCTATCTATCTATCTATCTATCTATCTATCTATCTATCATTTATCTATCTATCTATCTATCTATCTATCTATCTCCTATCTATCTATCTATCTATCTATCTATCTATCTATCTATATCCTATCTATCTATCTATCTATCTATCTATCTATCTATCTATCTATCTATCTCCTATGCAGCTACAGGTCCTTGTTATATTAGGGTATAGGTCATTATTGTTAATAATATTCCAAAAATAAATGTAACAAATACTTACCTGTATATGCATAATATGCTATATGGAAAGATATATAGCAATAGATAGTGTATATTTGTGTATAGTGGCTATTGATAGATATTATCTGTATGCCTATGATCTATAATAATAATAATAATAATAATAATTTATAATATAGCAAATTAATAGATCATAGGCATACAGATAATAAATATAAATAGAGTAACCACAAAGGCACATAGGAAATATAGAGATGATTTTATAATTTATTTATTCATGTTCCTTCCAAAGCGCCCATTTGTACAGCTGTTCAGCATATTGTACACGTCCCACAGAGGTATAAGTACAGAAGTGACTGTATCAGTGCCCCCCCCCATCTGCTGATCATGTAGAGATAAGGTATGTCTGCTGTAGGGAGTGTAATGTATCCCTCTGTATCCTATTATTCATGTCAATATTACAGCCATCCAATAGTAGAAATAATGTTATCAGAGAAGATAGGGAACATGGAGTCTAATGGTTTCACCACCATAGCCTATGTACACCACCTACACACAGACTCAAGGGCAATGACATGCTATTATTTATGTGTAACATTAATATTACATAACCTGTGCTCCTTTTATTACACGATATTACACGATATTTGACCGATCTCCCCCTGAACCCCCTCCCCTAAGTCGCCTCTCTAGTCCACTTTCTGGCCAGATGTCGGGTTTTGTGAGACTCCTGACATTAAATGCAGAGTTTATAATGCGTTTATTGTAAGCACTTAACGCAAGGAAATTCAATTAGATAAATGTTAGTATGGAGGGTGGGGTTGTTGTATGGGGGGAGGGGGGTTATAGATATAAAGCTTGTATCACACATATTATTCTATTTTCCCATGTTTGACATCAAGGGTCAAAATGCCATTCAGGACTTGGCATGTACTTGGTAAAGGATCACTGTGTATAACTACATTTCATTCAGTGCGTTTTTCAATGAAACAAATGCATGCTATACATATGTACCTAAAAATGTATGAAATTGTAATACACAGCTATCCTTCCACAGCTATTCCTTGCATCAATTTGCTTACATGTACACATACTAAGTACAATATTACTATTACTATTAGTGTGTGTAATATAAATATGTACTGTATTCTTACTATATTTAATATAGAAGTTAGAAAGGTCCAGCATCCACGTAAATAAAAAAACATACTATCTCAATAATATAAAGGGATTTTTATATGCAAGTAAAATATATTCCTATATACCTAGTCACATCTAGCATATGATCATGCTGTCAACTACATAATATATATATATATATATATATATATATATATATATATATATAATATATATATATATATATATATATATATATATATATATATGTATAATTTTTTTCTTTTCTTTTTTCATTGTCATAAAGTAATCTGTTGGTTAACCTGGGTGTGTGTATATATATATATATATATATATATATATATATATATATATATACACACACACCCAGGTTAACCAACAGAATACTTTATGACAATGAAAATAAATAATAGAAAATCCCTTTAAACAAAAATTCACCACATGGCTGTCTATTTTAACTATATTTCACTATTTGGTTACTTCATTGTTTTATATTTCTGAATTCTATGGTATGACACTTAAATTGCATATGGTGTGACCTATAATGTTCTTTTCATGCGTCCATATATCAATATATTGAATAAAACTCTATCTGGTCAGTGTAATAATGGATCTATAAGTGATACACGTTCTCTAATATGTGGGGCTCCTGTATGTTCGGTATGTGCTCCTATCCCTCCCTTTTTCTTGGCACAAGGGGCTGCATTATTCCTCTTATGGATCAGCAGGACGTCACATTCTTGGCACTGTCAGTGGCCGGCACCGAGCTGCTCCATACCCCGGCCCCTCATCTGTAAGTCATTGGGGCTGCTGCTTGTTATGGCTACAACTCCCTGTATAGTTTAGATTGAGATTTGGGCAATATTCTACCTTTCTCTATATATCTATCTATTGTGGTGGATTTAACCAGTTAAATGGAGAACGGATGAATAAATAAAAACTGAGTAAAACTTATCAATGGATTGTGTAGCACATGAATACTTGTTTAGTATGTACATGACAGGTATACAGATAATATTAACATGATGTATATGATATGGGATTGTCAGTATCGGATAATAGATTATCGGTGCATAGTGAGGATTAGAATGATTTTACAAATATATGTACATATTACTAATAGTTCCATGATGTTACATCTATCGATATCTATCTATAGAATGGCTTTATAATGACACATAAGTGTATTTACAAGGATTTTTCTACATATCCGTCATTGCTAATTGCTAATTTTTTGCTTCATTTATCTACAGTTTCTCCTATAGTAATTGTGGACACTTATATTAAGGGAATACCAAATGCAGGAATATGGTAAAGTATACAGAAATAGTTTATATTTCACTTGTAAGACTGGGTTTATTCAGTGCTGTTCTTATAAAAGATCCACTGCAGTATTTATTGCAGTAATGCCCAGAACATTATACATTTCACCTGTAAATTATAAACCCCTAGTTTACAGAACATTATAATACAGATGTAATGCATAGTAACACATGCCAGGTATTACTGCAATAAAAACAAAAAACAAACTGCATGTAGTTTGTTCTTCAGTGAGGCTAAGGCAGGGTTCACACTATGGTGGATTCCGTTATGAAGGTGTCTGTTAAAAAAAAAAAAAAAAAAAAAAAAAAAAAAGGACACCTATCATAACAGACACTAAGGGTCGGTTCACATTAGTGTATTTATTCAGTCTGGTTAGAGTCTGCATGGAGTTCCCACGGACGGAATAGAATCGCAATTGCAAGCGCTGTGCAAGCAGATAGACTCCATTATAGTCTATGGGGTCCGTGTGCTTTTACAATACAGCACTTGCAATTGCAATTATATTCTGTCCAGGGGAAATCCATGCAGATCCATACATACAGGGGTGAACCAGGGGTAACTGATATTAATGTGTTCCTTTTTTTAACTGATCAATTTAAAAAAAAGGATCCCTTAGTATCACTTAGCATTACTTAGTGTCCTTTACTGTCAGTTACTGCCCTTTTTTACTGTCTGACTATAATGGGGTCCGTGTGGTTTCCGCTCGGTTTCCCTCCGAAAAGGGTAAAAAATGCAGAGAGAAAACCCTGCTTGTATTTTACAAGTGGAGAGGGGAACGGAAATCCCATATGTAGAGCCAACACTAATGTGAACCCAGCCTTACCCACTTTTCACACAACCGTCTCCAAAGCTTTTCCTGTGCCTCACCTATTCTCTGGAGCTCGCTACACAAGACTGTCCCCCACAATCACAACCTTCAAGAGGACCTGAAGACCCTTATCTTCAGGAAGGCCTACAACCTTCAATAACACTACTGCCACCACAACAATCACCAGCTGAAAAACTTCTACAACTTCTAAACCATTTTAAAGTTTAGTTTGCACCAAAACTTGTTTGTTCTGAAATGAACCAGTGATCCAAGCCACTGAACATGAACAAAACTTGAGAGGTTTGCCCATCTCTAATTGTATGTAAACCCTCAAATGGATTTTCGTTTAACAATGTCTGAACAGGCTCCTAAACTTGTTTTTTTAAAAAAAATTTCTCAGCACATAACATTTTATGACTATACCACTTGTTTTCTTATGTGTGGTAAGTTATATTTTAGTCTTTGTTATGGGTTAAATATGAATTATCTTTTAAAAGTAAGTATGCATCGTTCTTTCTACACTCTTTGTACATTATTAGATAGGTGATTGTTTATACCTTTTGGTGAAATTGTTAGTATAAAATGTTTTTACTCTAACTTTTTTAGGTCCATTAGAAAACTTAAACTGTTATTTATTTTATTATTTATTTTATTTATTTTCTATGTTGTATACAGTTCATACATACATTACATTATTGTCTGTCCAATATTCAATGGAAGGTCTCTCCTCTGTAACTTTGGGTTGTCAGTGACATCGGGAATGTCCGTGCACCAGCCCATTGTCATGTACATGGAGAGCTAGTCACTAGGGTGAACAGATATGGTCAAGTCTGGGCATCACGTATTTTGCGTTCACAGCTGGAAACTTAAAATTAGTAGAGATCTGCTGTGAGATTCATCTTCTGTCTCTATGGTCTAATATGGTTGTTTGACATATCTGATCACAACTACTTTTTATAACTTAATACAAAAGGAAAAAACAGATTTTTTTATAAACATCACAGGCAGCAAAGCGTATTGTATATAGCAAACACCACATGTAACTACTTATTAATAACATATGATGCCACACTGTTTAAGTCTCTTATTATATGCAAATCTTTCACATATGATCTGAGAATTTCATCTTGGCTCGGCAACCTATAGTCTTGCAAAATGTTTGGAAAAATAAATCCCTTAGGAAATGGATAAATTATAGAGAAAATGGAACAAATACTGGCTGGCTGTGTGATTTTACAAGCATATGCTACTTTATTAGTAATACTTTATTACAACTTTTGCCAAAATATCCCACTAATATGAGATTACCCTGGAATGAATTTGACATGGGTTACATATTTTATAGCATGGTATTATATGCTTGGATATGTATTTTTTCTTAACTTTGGTACCACAATTGATGCCACACAGGAAAACTAGAGTCATTTGCCATATTTAGAAATGAGCGAATGCCGTTCGATCGAATAGGTATTCGTTCGAATATCAGGCCGTTCGGGATATTCGATTCCAATCGAATACAAGGCCGCAAACGCAGTAAAAATTCATATCCCCTCCCACCTTTCCTAGCGCTTTTTTTTGCACCAATAACTGTGCAGAGGAGGTGGGACAGGAACTACGACAACGTAGGCAGTGAAAAAAATTGAAAAACCCATTGGCTGCCTAAAACATGTGACCTCTGATTCATCGAATAGTGTCGGCCATCTTCGTCTCATTTTCGTTTTGTAGTGATAGGGAGAGCTTGATCTCAGGGTGATACAGTCCATTTAGCTTTGGTTAGGCAGGAATTAACAGCTCTTTTCAGAGCTTAATATAAAATCAATCTGCAAATCATACAGGGTAGCAGCAGGGTACGTGGGCGAGGACGTGGACGTGGATACCGAGCTGGATATCCACTCCACAGTCTAGGTACTGGAGAGGGGCTACCAGCAGTGCCCCTCGTCAGTAGCAGCAGGGGAGGTGGGCGAGGACGTGGACGTGGATATCCAGCTGGTTATCCAGTCCACAGTCCAGGTAGTGGAGAGGGGCTGCCAGCAGTGCCCCTCATCAGTAGCAGCAGGGGACAAGGGCGAGGACGTGGACACCCAGCTGTATATCCAGTCCACAGTCCAGGTACTGGAGAGGGGCTACCAGCATTGCCTCTCATCAGTAGCAGCTGGGTACGTGGGCGAGGACGTGGACATGGATACCGAGCTGGATATCCACTCCACAGTCTAGGTACTGGAGAGGGGCTGCCAGCAGTGTCCTTCATTAGTATAAGAAGGGGATGTGGGCTAGGATGTGGATACCCAGCTGTATATCCACTCCACAGTCCAGGTACTGGAGAGGGGCTGCCAGCAGCAGCAGGGGACATGGGCGAGGACGTGGATATCTAGCTGGGTATCCACTCCAGGGTCCAGGTACTAGAGAGAAGCTGCCAGCACCCAATTTACTCTTCCTCCTCATACTGATCATCCTCCTTCTCCTATACAACCCCAGCCCCTACTCCTGAATGTGATATATATATATATATATATATATATATATTATTATTATTATTATTATTATTTTTATTTTTTTTTCTAAAATTTTTTTTTTTACAGTATACCCCCCCAGGGGCTTGCAACTAAATTTTTTAGGGCTCACCCCCAAGGGCCTGAAATCTAATTTTTTAGGGCTCCCCCAAGGGCCTGAAATCTAATTTTTTAGGGCTCCCCCCAAGGGCCTGAAAATTAATGTTTTAGGGCTCCCCCCAAGGGCCTGAAATCTAATTTTTAGGGGTCACCCCAAGGGCCAAAAAATAAAACACTGCTGCTACAAGGTTCTAGTCACCCCAAGGGCCAAAAAAATAATACACTGCTGCTGCATGGCTCTAGTCACCCCAAGGGCCAAAAAATAATACACTGCTGCTGCATGGCTCTAGTCACCCCAAGGGCCAAAAAATAATATACTGCTGCTGCATGGCTCTAGTCACCCCAAGGGCCAAAAAAATGAAACAACAAATCTATGCTGGTGCAAGGCTGAACTAAGTTAAAGGGCCTAAAACTCTGCAGGTAGAAGGCTGAAGTCATCTAAAGGGCCTCAATCTCTGCTGGTAGCTCAGCTTGAGGGCCTGTAACTTAATTTGGAAGGGCTCATGTTAAGGGCTAGAAAAGTGAATTTTGGAAGGTCTTACCACATCTCTCTCTCACACACACACACACACACACACACACACACACACACACACACACACACACACACACACACACACACACACACACACACACACAATGACAGTTCAGGGTGGGTACTGATGGATTTCCCAATGCTTATTCCATCTGTGGTTGTCATGGGCAATGTAATTTAAAGGGGTGCTTGTTAATGTTTGTTGAGCTTTAATTTGGGTTTGTGTCCATCCATCTGGGGAGTAAAGAAGGTTTCCAGGTATTTTCCCACTTTGATAAAGGTTTTTTTGAGTGTGGGAAGTGTGTAGTTGATAGGCTGTGATGTTGGGGTAATACAGGGACTTGGGTGTGTTAGATGCCCCCAGACATGCTTACCCTGCTGTCCCAGTTACATTGCAGAGGTGTTGGCATCATTCCCTTGGGTGTGATAGGGGACTTGGTGACCCTCCTGAGTCGAATGGTGGGATCCCCTGAAATGAAGCATTTTCTCCCATAGACTATAATGGGGTTCGATATTTGTTCAATTAGTCGAATATTGAGCGGCTATTTGAAACGAATAACGAACATCGAATATTTTACTGTTCACTCATCTCTAGCCATATTTAATGAACATCATGGCAATAACAGGAATTGACCACATTTTGTGAATACACAAAAAAATACTACCAGTGCAGTTACTACTCTGGGCTTACATCAAATTCTTAAACCTACCTAACCTCAACACTAGGGTGTCATGCATACATGATACCTAACAAAAAATCATGAAAAAAACCTATCCGGTATCTGTATTAAAGATTACAAAATCATCACCCAACAAGAGATTAATTTAATCATCAATAAATGTTATTATGGCAAAATATCAAAGAAGAGCAAACCACATTAAGGCTCTATTCACACAGAGTAACGCCAGGCGTCATTTGTGTGTAATTTGTGTGTCTTTTACGGCCGTCATAAAACGTTTACATAGAGTTCTATAGGAAAAGACGGCCGTCATTTACGGCCGTCTTTTACGGCCGTCATTACAATGACGGCCGTAAATGACGGCTGTAAATGACGGCCGTCTTTTCCTATAGAACTCTATGTAAACGTTTTATGACGGCCGTAAAAGACACACAAATTACACACAAATGACGCCTGGCGTTACTCTGTGTGAATGGAGCCTTAGGCTGCATTCACACGGAGTAAACGCTGGCGTTTTTTGTGTGTTTTTTGCACATAGCGCCGCGTTTACGCCGCGTAGCGTCGCGTTAACGCCGCGTATACGCCGCGTTAACGCCGCGCTATTTAGCGGTGGCGTTGCCCGGCGTTAACGCGGCGTATACGCGGCGTTAACGCGACGCTACGCGGCGTAAACGCGGCGCTATGTGCAAAAAACACACAAAAAACGCCAGCGTTTACTCCGTGTGAATGCAGCCTAAAAATAATAAAAACAGAATATCGCATCAATATGAGTGGAGGTCGCAGGGTCTCACAGCATACAGAAACCATAAAAACGAAGAGTATAAATGAGAGTTTGCTATGCTTTAATAAGGTGTGATGGGATACTTGAGCACATAAGGGGTTAAATATCACAAATCCTACTAATATTGGGTTTGGATGTTTGGATGTTTGTTCCTCATTCACGCAAAAACAGCTGAACGGATTTGCATGAAATTTGTCACATACATAGATAGGAACCCCGATTAAAACAAAGGCTACTTTTTATCCTGGTAAATGGCGTCACTACACGACCCCAGTAAAGGAATTTAGGTTCACACTATACTAAAGGACCTGTGGACTTCTAGCTTTAAGAAAGGCTATTCTTCTCCTACCTTTCTTGGTCTTCTCCTGTAGCTACCCATTCACCTACAATAATGGGTATGCAAATTAGCTCTCTCGTAGCACTGGGGGCGGGCAACAGTGCTCAGAAAGCACTATCAGAACTCTCTCCAGTGCCGCTTCCATCTTCTTCAGCAGCGTCATCTTCAGCTTGTAACTTCTAGGCCTTGGGCCTTGGGTAGAGCAGACTGCACATGCTCACAGGCCACAAGAAAATGGCCGCTTACAATACTGTGCAAGTGGCCATTTTCTCATGACCTATGGGCATGCCCAGGAAGGATTTTTTTCAATAGCGGGGTTATGACAGCAAGTTTTAAAGAGGATGGGAAAATTCTAGAAGAGAAGAGAGGTTAAATATTTTAGTAAGGTAAGTTGTGACAGCAGGTAACAGATTGGAAAAGGTGTGAGGGGAAGGGGTCACTACTGCAAGTTGTAGGGCGAGATGAAGAAGGTAGCTGAGAGACTTCCTCTTCTATAACAGGTTCAAAAGATGAGAATGGACGGTCTGAAGTGTGGTTGGTGAGGGGATCAGTACTATGGTAGGTGAGGGAATCAATGCCACCTGGGGATTGGGTAGTTATTTCCTGACAGATCTTATCAATACTTTTTCAGTAATATATTTTAGGTCATGTGACCTACATATATTACATTTTTTTTTACCTTTTCCCCTGACGTAACAGGTCCTCGGTCTAATCCATAGCCTGACCCGTTATGTCAGTGTGAAGGACTTGCCCCCCAAACCCTAATGTACTTACCATTTCCATTGGACCCTGGCCCACGTGTTATCCTGTGAAGACAGCCTCCTCTTCTTTGTATGTGCTGGCTTCTAGGCATGTGCAATAGTGCCAGGTCACCAGAATGCGTAGTGCGTTGTTAAGCCGGCACACACTACTTACCTGGCTTCTAGATCTTCCAGCTGTAGGAAGCACCATCTGTCAGAGTGAAATGCCATTAAAAGGGTTATCTATTATTGCCTTCATAACCCCTTTAAGTCTTCAATCATAGTTTTGTAGGATGAGTGAAGAGTTGCAAGTAATTGGTCAGATATTTCCTATGTTGGGTGCAGAAGATAATGATAAATGGCATTGGTAAATTAAAGTATAGTATAAAGTAGTTGCTGATATGAATGATGGGGGTCAGAATAAAATATAAGGTCTCTGGCAGCTGGATAAAGGAACCTTCAAGTATCTATTAGATTTAAAGAAGAGATATGTTTGGAGAGTCTACGAAGCGCTGCAAAGTTCTGGGAAGATGTGCTGGTAGAGGAATCCTGCAGATATTGTAAAGCTCAATAATATTAGACTTTCAGCAAAAATAGAAAGCCTATCCAGGTTACTCAGACGACATGGAATTTAGCCCACATTGGGAGCCTAAATAGAGACCTGTGCAATAGCAATTGGATTAGGAATAAGAATCTGCCAAAGTCATCACTTAACCAGGAGGTGAAGGAAAAGGAAAAGAGATGAGCGAACACTATTTGATCGAATATCAGGCTGTTCGAGGTATTCGATTCCAAACGCACTAAAAATTTGTATCCCCTCCCACTTTCCCTGGTGCTTTTTTTGCGCCAATAACTGTGCAGAGGAGGTGGGACAGGAACTACGACAACGGAGGTATCAAAAAAATAAATAAATCAGTAATTGGCTGGCTAATTCAGGTGACCTCCAATTTATACGAATGGTGGATTTAACATCCGGTTAATTCAAGACTGTGAACTATGTGACTGTGAGACAGGGATAGATGTACAGGCAGGGTTAGCTAGGAATTACCTTTATTTAGATTGAAATGTTACTCACACAGCTCTTTGGGGCTCTATCTGGTCGGGATCCCTGTCAGCTTGCGATATGTGCGAGCTGACTTTTTCCCATAGGAATGCATTGACCAGCATTGATTGGCCAAATGCCATACAGAGTACAGCATTTGGCCAATCAATGCTGGTTCAGCTGGAGGCTCGCCTGTGAGGAGGCAGAGTTTAAAATCGGACCAGAATGGAGACTGCTGTGGACCAATCTTAGACTCCGCTTCCAATGGAAGAACCAGTGTTGATTGGCCGAATGCTGTACTCTGTATGGCATTCGGCTAATCAACGCTGGTCAATGCATTCCTATGCCAAGATGTAGCAGTGCAGTGCTACTCTGGAGATGCAGCTGAGTGCACAGCCAGTACTGCTACACCGGAGATGAAGCAGAGCTGGCCGTGCGCTCAGCTCCGCTACTCTGGAGATACAGCCAAGCTGAGCGCACGGCCAGCACTGCTACACTGGAGAACCGATGCTACACCGGAGAACCGCTGAACCCTGCTGCACACTCAGCTCTGCTGCATCAGACATGCGCTGAACCCTGCCGCACACTCAGCACTGAGTGTGCAACAGGCTTCAGCGTACATTTCTGATGCAGCAGAGCTGAGTGTGCAGCAGGGTTTAGCGCACACTCAGCTCTGCTACATCTCTGATGCAGCAGAGCTGAGTGTGCAGCAAGGTTCAGAGCATCTCTGATGCAGCAGAGCTGAGTGTGCAGCAGGGTTCAATGGTTCTCCAGTGTAGTAGCGGTTCTCCGGTGTAGCAGTGCTGGCCGTGCGCTCAGCTTGGCTGCATCTCTGGAGTAGCCGAGCTGAGCGCATGGCCAGCTCTGCTTAATTTCCAGTGTAGCAGTGCTGGCCGTGCGCTCAGCTCGGCTCATCTCTGGAGTAGGGGGGGAGTTGGAGTCGAGGGGGAGAGTATGGGCGGTGGGGTGGGGTGGCTGATTTGGGGTATAACAGTCCATGGAGTCTCATCTTCCTCTTAGTTGGTGACTGCTATATGGGGAGGTGGGGTGGGGCAGGTGGTTTGGGGTATAACAGTCCGTGGAGTCTCATCTTCCTCTTGTTTGGTGACAGCTGAACACATATTGGGCACCGATCTCCACAGTGGCCTCTTCTTCTCCCAGTAGGATGTAGAGTTTCCTCTTCTCATCTGCAGATATGAAATCTGGGATGTGGGCAGAGAGTCTTTGGTAGTAGATAGCCCTCACAGCTGAGTATTTGGTGCAGTGTAGCAGGAAGTGGGTCTCGTCTTCTAGTGCCCCCTGGTCACAGTGCTGGCACAGTCTGTTCTCCCATGGCTTGTACGTTTGCCTGTGTCACCCCGTCTCCAGGTTGTGGGCGCTCAGTCTATACCGGCTCAGGGTCTGTCTGTGTTTGGGGGACGTATTCTCTCCAGGTAGGTGGCCATGGTTTAGTCCCTTTGCAGTGACTGGTACACAGTGAGTTTCTTGGAGTTATTTATTGCGCTTCTCCATTCCTCGATGTACCGCTCTCTGTCTCTCAATGACTCCTTTTATTTGAGCCTTGTTCAGGAAGTGTTGGGGGTTTTGGCTTGGCAGATGACTGATGCTTGGTTGGGGGGGGGGGGTATCAGTTTTTCTCGGGGCTCTGTGGCTCAGCCAGGCTTGGTGGTGGTAAGAGCCAGGACTGCTGTCCTGTATGTGTGTCCAGAATGATAGCGCCCTCTTCTGCATGGTGAGCCATAGGGGGAGTCTGCCTAGCTCTGCCCTGCAGGCCATGTTGGAGGTGCTGTGATGGACATGGAGCAGGTACTTGCAGAACTCCAGGTGGAAGTTCTCTGTTGGGCTGGAATCCCACTTTGACTGGTCTGGGTAGGTGGCTGGGCCCCAAATCTCACTGCCATAGCGAAGGATCGGGGAGATGACTGCGTCAAATATCTTCAGCCAGGGGGCCACACGGTGGCTCAGTGGTTAGCACTGCAGCCTTGCAGCGCTGGAGTCCTGGTGTTCAAATCCCGCCAAGGGCATAAAACCATCTGCAAGGAGTTTGTATGTTCTCCCTGTGTTTGAATGGATTTCCTTCCCATATTCCAAAAAAAGACATACTGATAGGGGAAAAATGTACATTGTGAGCTCTATGTGGAGCTCACAATCTACATTTAAAAAAAAAATAAAAAAAAATATATATATATATATATATATATATCTTCAGCCAGACCCTCACCGGTGGTTTGAGGTGGTACAGTTGTCTTCTGATGGCGTAGAAGGTTCTGCAGGCTTTTGCTTTCAGGGTTTCTATTGCTGCTTTGAAGCTTCCTGATTGGCTGAGCTCCAGCCCCAGGTAGGTGTAGCTGTTGGTTTTCTCCAGTGTGGAGCCGTTCAGTGTGAATTGTGGGGTGGGGGCTTTGTTGTTGCCCTTCTTCTGAAATACCATGACTTTGGTCTTCTTGTGGTTGATGGGTAGAGCCCATGTGGTGCTGAATTTTTCCAGCACTGATAGGCTTTCTTGGAGGCCTTTCTCGGTGGGGGACATGAATAGGAGGTCATCAGCGTATAGCAGGAACTTCACCTCCCAGTCATTCAGGGTGAGGCCTGGGGTTGGTGAGGCCTGCAGGGCTGTAGCCAGTTCATTGATGTAGATGTTGAAGAGCATTGGGCTCAGGCTACAGCCTTGTCTGACCCCTCGGGCCTGTTGGAAGTATGCTGTCCTTTTCCCATTCACCTTCACACTGCACTGGTTTCCGGTGTTGGAGCTCTTGATGACGTCATACGTTCTTCCTCCTATTCCACTCTCTAGGAGTTTCAGGAGCAGCCCTGGGTGCCATACTGAATCAAAGTCCACGAAACAGGTGAATATCTTGCCTTTTCTGGTGTTGTGGACGTGCGTCTTGATGAGGTTGTGCAGGGTGTAGATATGGTGCGGTGGTTTGGCATGAACCCTGCTTGGCTCTTGCTGAGGACCCCGTGTTGTGTGAGGAAGGTGAGGATTCTGTTATTGATGATGCTGTTGAACAGTTTCCCCAGCGTGCTGCTGACGCAGATCCCTCTGTAGTTGTTGGGGTCATATTGGTCTCCATTCTTGTAGATGGGGGTTATGAGGCCTTTGTTCCAGTCTTCGGGGAAGTGTCCTGCATTGAGCACGAGGATGAATAGCTTTGCCAGTGCCGCGTGTATTGCTGAAGGGCTGTATTTGATCATCTCTGGTAGAATACCGTCAGGGCCACTGGACTTTTTGCCTTTCAGCAGGGCAATTCTTTCCTGTATATCTTTTATGGTGATTGGTGAGTCCGGAGGGTTCTGAAAGTCTTTGATGACTTTCTCCATGTCCCTCAGTTTGGTGATTATCTGTCGCTGTTCTGGGGTTAGGTCTTCTTCTGGGATGTTTTTGTAGAGACCTCTGAAGTAGTTGAGCCAGATATTCCTATGGGAAAAAGACAGCTCGCGCATATCGCAAGCTGACAGGGATCTCGATGTAATACAGTGACTTGGGTGTGTTAGATTCCCCCAGACATGCTTCCCCTGCTGTCCCAGTTGTATTCCAGAGTGTTGGCATCATTTCCTGGGGTGTCATAGTGAACTTGGTAACCCTCCTGAGTCGAAGAGTGGGTTCCCCTGAAACGAGCATTTTTTCCTCATAGACTATAATAGGGTTCTATATTCGTTCGAATAGTTGAATATTGAGGGGCTATTCGAAATGAATATCGAATATTGAATATTTTACTGTTACTCATCTCTAAAAAGGAAGTATCTGATTTAAATGCTATGCTAACTCCATTTTTCTTATTCCTGATATGGCAGGAGTGAATCCAAGCTGAGTAAGGTGACTTCAGTACGTTAAGAATTTTACCTTCAATGAAGTGTGTTTCTTGAAGAAACATGATTGATGATCCCACCTTTTTGAGAGTGAGCACTTAGTGGAGAAGTTGAGATGCTATTAACCAGAACACTGGAGATACAAACTATGCAAGATAATACCAGTTAAACACAGTGAATAAAGTGAGTTAAATCAAGTCAATCTGCAGGCACAGCAACCTGCTGATTGTGTATTGGTGGCCAGAGAATGACAGTATGCACTCAAGTCTTGTGATGATGCAGCGTAAAGGGAGGTCTTCAGTATAGGCTTGTGCTTCTAAAGTGGTACAGAGAAGTGCTGGCCCTTTAAGATGGTAGTTAATATATCAGTATATAGAAAATAGGAGGCTTAGGAGTGTTTCTGCTTAGGTTATAGGCAGATGCAGGGCAGGAGCAGTGTCAGTAGTGCAGCTGCACACAGTTCAGGTATTTTCTCACCCTGGAGTGAAGTAGAATGTGGGTGCTGCAGGAGATAATGGGGAGAGCCAGGAGCAGTTGGGGTCCTGGGGGGAATGAACTGTGGGGTTCCAGGAGTCTCAATTAATTGCTAGTCCCTAGAAATGTGGCAAAATTTAGGTCCTAGCTTCAGATCAGTATCTACAGTGTTGGCCAAAAGCATGCTCAGTATGCTCAGTTCCCCTTAGAACTACAACAAAAATGGAGCTGGAGTGTGCGCAGTAGCGGGATTTAAACACAACCCGCCGGAAGAAAAGAAGAAGGCGTGGAAGAGCGAGCCCAGGAGAACATTGCTGGAAGAAGACACCAGAGGAAGGCGGGACCGAAGATGACGTTCACCAGTGCACGAACCGCCCACCGTGCACGATAAGTATAATTTGCATATATGTTTTTACAGTCTTAGTTTAAAATGGGGGAGCTTTTAAAATACCATTAGCGGTGCCTGAATAGCCTTTTTAAAGTCTATTCATGCATATATGGGGCTCTTAGGGCATAATTTTGATGATAGAGCCCCTTTAAATTTCTATTACTGCAATGCACAGAAGCAAAACTTGTCAAAAAGTCACTAAGATGTTAAAGTAGAGTTAACTTGCTTACTCTGTTGCAGCTTTTCCTCCTTAATATTAAAATTCCTGTTTTTGTTATAACAATATTTTTAAGATAAACATTTTTATTAGTGTCAAGCAGAGTTTGCAATGACAGACTCCTAGAGCAAACATTTTTCAAAACTTGATTTGATAATTTGTTCTGCAGAGTTGGAGCCAAAATGTACGGAACACAAGCCAAGCTTTTACCAGTAATCATTCTGAGGTTGTGGATTCCGGCATCAATTGTTCTTTAAATATTTTGCTGAAAGATTTGCTTTGTAAAAAGAAAGGTCACTAATGCAGCAGTATAGTTTATTACACACTTTCCAGTACTTTAAATTAAAACCGTTCCGAATCCCTGCTGTTGGCAGAAGTAGGGATAAAACGTAATATTTCATGCCATCCAAATAGCTGTTGACTTGAGCTAATATTCTCCACCACATGTGCGTATAAACCCTAAGCCCAACCAAGCATGGGGAATATCCCAAGGCTAATTTTATTGAAAGAATGCCATGGGTGAGTTCCTAGATGGAGGCCAATTTCAACTCTCTTTTCACTGTGTTTTAGACACCAAAATTTCTTAACGGCCAAGAGCAGTACAGTGATGAGGGGGTTGCGCCTAAGTGGTTGATGGTACAGATTCTTTCCTTGGGAAACTCCTTGCTACTGTGTTTCCCCGAAAATAAGACAGTATCTTATATTAAATTCTCGTCCTAAATATAGGACATGTCTTATTTTCAGGGGGGTTGTCTTATGGAGCGGGGGACAATGCAGGAGGTTAGGGGAGGGGAGGGGGAGGTAGGCTACTTACCTTCCCCAACTTCATAGCAGCGGTGTGCTGCTGTTGATCGCGGTGGCGGAAGTGGTGGGCGGGGCTTAGCGAGGCTGCCGGCAGTTGCCAGGGAGCCTCACTTTGTGGGCATTGCAGCCGGCTGAATGCTGTGCACTGTGTTCCATGTGCACAGGAAAGCCGGCTGCTGCCTCTGCTGTGATACCACTGTTCTGGCTGCTGTGGGATGAGCTGGGAGAGACAACTCCCCGCAGTATATGCACAGTGGGCATCTCCCAGCATATCCTACAGCAGCAGGGACAGTGGATACAACCTACGGTATCACAGCAAAGGCAGCAACCGGCTTTCTTGTGCACACAGAACATTGCGCAAAGTGTTCAGCAGGCTGCAATGGTTTTTGGGGGATGCCTTATTTTCGGGGGGTGGGGTGGGGGTGGGGGTGTGCCTTATATTAGGCAATTAAACTTCCCCCGTGCCTTATTTTCAGGGGATGACCTATTTTTGGGGAAACACGGTATGTGTCTCCTGGATGTTGTCTTTTAGAGTGCCCTTGTGTAAAATCCATGCTTTTAAGGCTTAGTTCTAGCATGAAAATGGTCAAGGACCCTAAAAGCTGATTATTGCAGTGATATGACATGTTGAGTGTACTAAACTGGAGATACAAATGAGATACAGGAGACATAGTGACAGCTGAACAGGTGATGTTCATGGCACTTTTTGTGTATGTGTTTTTCCTCTTCACCTTACAAAAGTCACTACAATTACGGTATATAAATTTGTATTTTTTTTAAATGTTTTAGCACCTGTACAGAAATTTTAAACTATGAGAAATAAAAAAAATTGTTCCATCGTCATATTCTAAACCAAGTAACTTTTTCCTATTTTCATGCATAATGCTGTGTAAGGTGCCTGTTCTTGCTGAGCATGTAATAGTTTTTATTGATACTATTTTGGCTTTTTTTAATCACATTTTTAGAAAGGGGAAGATTTAACCCTATTATGTTGCACTATGCCATAACAGTATGCCATGAAGTTGTAGCGCAGGCGCCATGGTTATAGTGGATGTCAGCTATAGGATACAGTTGGTACCCTGCCATAATACCTTAACTCAGAGATAACTTATGATCACAGGTGTTAATCCCTTCAATACCACGGTCAATTTTGCAGAATTGCGTCAAAATAAAAACTCCAAAAGCTGTTGCATTTTTGGATTGCCACTTAAGGGGGCATTCACACTACGTATACTGAAGCTTATTCTGAATGTAAAACACATTCAGAATAAGTGGCGTATAAAGCAGTTCCCATTCATTTCTATGGGAGCCGGCATACGAGCACTCCCCATAGAAATGAATGGGCTGCTTCTTTCACTGTGAGCAGTCCCATTGAGGTGAATGGGAAGTGCTGGCGTGTACGGCTCGGCATGAGCAGAGCTTGCCGCATACGCCGGCACTCCCCATTCACTTCAATGGGACTGCTCGCAGTGAAAGAAGCAGCCCATTCATTTCTATGGGGAGCGCTCGTATGCCGGCTCCCATAGAAATGAATGGGAACTGCTTTATACGCCGCTTATTCTGAATGTGTTTTACGTTCAGAATAAGCTTCAGTATATGTAGTGTGAATGCACCCTAACAGTGCAGCTGCACGTTTATTTCTAGAAAAATGCAACAATCGAGGGGTAATATGCTTATTATATCTCTCATATATAAACGCGTCGTGTTTTTTGGCGCATTTTTTACACGTGTAAAAAATGTCATTGAAGTAAATTTTTTACTTTTACTTTTTTACTTAGCATCGGTTGTGCTTTCTCTTGGTGAACGCTCATCTCCTACATTTAGCTGACATATCAGGTTCCTGGACCCCATCTACCTCCTAGATTTGTCTCCTATGTTTCCTTAATAGTATTTGCTTTACTTGCTTTTGGCGATTTGTACTTTTTGAGGCCATATGCTTCAGTTTACAATATTATATTGCCTCTTTACTTTTTACTTTCCTGTTAACCAAATTTTTTTCCTCAATAAAATTGATTAAACATAAATTGTAAGGGAATTGCTAGTTGAACAATTCCCCAGTGCTGATGCAGAAACTTAGAAGAAAGGAAAAGACAGAGACCTAGCCTAGACCTAAACTTGACCTAGCCACTGTCCCTACCTACTTTCCTCACTGTCAGGGGTGAACCTTTTTCACCGCCCTAGGCGGATGACAGAGAGCCCCCCCCCTTCCCGGGAGAAGGGGCGGAGTGGAAGGGGCGAAGCAGAGCGAAGGGGGGCGGGGCGGAGCGAAGGGGGTGTGGCGGAGCGGCGTTAGCAGGCAGAGAGCAGGCACGGAGAGGACCTGCTCTCTGCCTGAGCGTGAGGGGAGGCCGCTGGAGCAGCGCTGCTCCAGCGGCCTCCCCAATCCACCGCTCGGTGACGGTGACCCTAAGCCAGTCCAGGACAGCTTGTCCTGGACTGGCTTAGGTAAGCAAAAATGCCGCCCTCCCCGGGGCCCTGGCATAGCGCCGCCTGAAGCGGTCGCTTCAGGTCGCCTCATGGGAGGTGCGGCGCTGCTCACTGTTCTAATGACAGGGACAACTGGGCGACAGACCCTTCTCCAAATATTGTAAACACAAAACGCAAAGACAACACAACACAGAAGAGGAGTCAGCAAGCTAAGGGTCAAAGCCAGAGAGACAAAGCATTATCAAATCACAGGGGGAGCAAAGGGAAACAAAGGTGTAAGAGATAGGTGTGGTGGAAAAACAATTACAAAGATGAGGGAATAGAGCAGTGTTCAGACAGAGCAACAAGAATCTAAAGCAAGGAGTCATAATTGAACCACAGCGTGTGGGCAGAGACCCGAACAGGCAAAATGTTACATAAATTTACCTAATAAAGGTTATGTTTTATATATATATATATATATATATATATATATATATATATATATGTATATATATATATCACAAGCCCTGATTTTGTTTATAAGACTCTCTACCCTGGATACTCAATTAAACATTAGGATCTATAGTTATTTTGCCACACAAAAGATGCTATCACCTGACTGTGGCCAGAAAACTGCCATAAATGATGCTGGAATTCTATACCAGATATGAGTTGCCGTAGATTCAGTACCTTCATATTCTGCAGTGCTTCAGAGGTATTGTCAGTCACTGTCCCATTATAGGGAACACAATGTACTTTATCAGTATGTTTTTGGAAGGAACCCCATGCAAACACAGGCTCATGCAAACACAGGCTCATACAAACATTTCAGTTTTCTTTTGGTTGGATTTGAACCTAGGACTCCAGCACTGCAAGTGTGCAATAGATATCAGTCCAGGTTCAGGGCCTGGTGGAAGTTGTGCTTCACTTGTGAGCAGATGTGCTAATTGTCATAAATGAGGCACACCCTCCACTAGGGAAGGAAATATAAAGTCTACTATCGAAAATGACAGTCTTCCTAAATCTCTCTCAATGACTATGTCTATTCAGTTACTGAATTCACTTGTATGTTCTGCAGCATCATGAAAACACACTGTGGACGGTTGTGTGTCTGTCCAGGTCACTGCCTAGTGATATTATCCTTCCTACTAATATTATAAATAGCTGGTACCCACGACTTCGTCTGCGGTGATTGTAGCAGTGGGTATATACAGGCGTGGGTAAGGTTTTGTACTGTGTATAAGGGATGGGATATGAAATGTAAGTTTGTATCTTGTTTTTGTTGTAATTCTGAGAATACGTGAGACTTTTGTGTTGAAGTTAATTTGTATTTGAGCTGCTATACGGTGTTGTGAGAAACTTTACATAGTGACTTTGGGACAGAGGTATTTGATGTTAACCCCTTCCCGTCGATGGCATTTTTTGATTTTGGTTTTTCATTTTTGACTCCCCTCTAAACCGCATAACTTTTTTATTTCTCCGCTCCCAGAGTCATATGAGGTCTTAATTTTTCTTGGGACAAATTTTTCTTCATGATGCCACCATTATTTATTCTATATAATGTACTGGGAAGCAGGGTAAAAATTCTGAATGGGGTGGATTTGACAAAAAAAATGCATTTCTGCGACTTTCTTAGGGGCTTTGGTTTTACGGCGTTTACTGTGCAACCAAAATGACCTGTCCCCTGTATTCTGTGTTTCGTTACGATGCTGGGGATACCAAATTTATATGGTTTTATTTACATTTTGACCCCTTAAAAAAATCCAAAACTGTGTTAAAACATTTTTTTTTGAAAAGTCGTCATATTCCGACAGCCGTAACTTTTTTATACGTGCGTGTACGGGGATGTATAGGGCGTCATTTTTTGCAGGGTCGGGTGTACTTTTTAGTTCTACCATTTTCGGGAAATGTTATTGCTTTGATCACTTTTTATTCAAATTTTTATCAGAATCAAAACAGTGAAAAAACGGCGGTTTGGCACTTTTGACCATTTTTCTCGCTACGGCGTTTACCGATCAGGAAAAATATTTGTATAGCTTTGTAGAGCGGGCGATTTCGGACGTGGGGATACCTAACATGTATGTGTTTCACAGTTTTTAACTACTTTTATATGTGTTCTAGGGAAAGGGGGGTGATTTTAATTTTTAATCCTTTTTATTTGTTTTTATATTTTTTTTGCTTTTTTTTAAACTTTTTTTTTGCATTTATTAGACTTCCTAGGGGTATTGACATGGGTGAGCGGTGTCCCGGATTGTCAGAGCGGTGGGGGTCGGCAAACATGGCTGCTCCGGAGCGTTAAAGAGAGCCTCCTGGAGTATCGTTAAGGTGAGGGGCAAAGTGGTAAAGTATATGTATATGTGATTGTGTGGGGTTAGGGGTGAGGCTGCAGAGGGTAATATGAATTTTGTGGCTTGCTATGGTCCAAAGTGTGTGAGATTGCAGAGATGGTGGTGTGAGTTTGGGTTTTGTGGGGGTCCTGGCACAAACGTATGTGCGCTGTTGTGACGAAAAGTAGCCTATTGCGCAATCGAGTGTAGTGACTATGTTTGTGGAAAATTTCAGCCAAATCGGTCGAGCGGGTTTTGCGTGATTGAGGAACAAACATCCAAACATCCAAACATCCAAACACACAAACCCACAAACATCCAAACTCACAAACTTTCACATTTATAATATTAACCCCTTAGCGACCCTTGACGTAACTGTACGTCATGGGTCGCATGGGGATGTATGGAGCGAGCTCACACGCTGAGCTCGCTCCATACACGGCAGATGCCGGCTGTATAATACAGCCAGGACCTGCCACTAACAGCAGCGGTCGGTGCCCGAGCCGATCGCTGCTGTTAACCCTTTACACACTGCGGTCAAACGTGACCGCAGTGTGTAAACGGCGCCGGCGGCATGGGCGCCGCCATGTTTTGCCGATCGCCGCCCTCCTGAACGTCACAAGAGGGCGGTGATCGGTTGCTATGACAGCCGGAAGCCTATTGAAGGCTTCCAGGCTTGTCTCTGCACGAGATCTATTAGACGATGCCGGAGGCATCGTTTAATAGAAGTGCTGCGATTCTGCTATTCACTGCAGTACTGTAGTATTGCAGTGAATAGTATGAGCGATCAGACTCCCTAGGTTTCAAGGTACCTAAGGGGTCTGATCATAAATGTATAACAAGAAAAAAAAAAGTTTTTAAAAGTATTAAAAAAATAAAAAAAATATAAAAGTTCAAATCACCCCCCTTTCCCTAGATCAGCTATAAAAGTAATTAAAGAACATTAAACATAAACATATTAGGTATTCCTGCGCTCCAAAATGCCTGAACTATTAGAATATTAAAACATTTATCCCATACTGCGAACGGCGTAGCTGCAAAAAAAATAAAAACAGCCAAAAAGCGTTTTTTTTCAACACTTTGCCTCCTATAAAAAATTTAATAAAAAGTGATCAAACCATCGGATCTTTCCCCAAATGATATCAATAGAAACGTCATCTTGTCCCGCATAAAAAGACACCACAACCAGCTCCATACATGGAAATATGAAAAAGTTACAGGTGTTAGAACATGATGACACAAATTTTTTTTTCTATTTTGCAAAGTTTATCATTTTTTTTAAAAGTATCAAAAAATTTCAAATACTATATAAATTTGGTATCACCGCGTTTGTACTGACACGTAGAACACAGGTAACATGTCATTTGTACCAAACAGTGAATGCTGTAAAAATTAAACCCATAAGAAAATGGCACAAATGCATTTTTTCTCCAATTGCGCCTCATTCTGAATTTTTTTCCAGCTTCCCAGTACATTGCACAGCATATTGAATGGTGCCATTACAAAGTACAATTTGTCCCGCAAACAATAAGCTATCATGTGACTCTGTGAACTGAAAAATGAAAAAGTTATGGCTCTTGAAATGTGAGGAGGGAAAAACGAAAATGCGAAACCAAAAAATGGCCTGGTCCTTAAGGGGTTAATAGGATGTGAAAGTTTGTGTTTTTGGATGCTTGGATGTTTGTTCCTCAATCACGCAAAAACAGCTGAATGGGTTTGACTGAAATTTGCCATATACAGTCCTATGAAAAAGTTTGGGCACCCCTATTAATCTTAATCATTTTTAGTTCTAAATATTTTGGTGTTTGCAACAGCCATTTCAGTTTGATATATCTAATAACTGATGGACACAGTAATATTTCAGGATTGAAATGAGGTTTATTGTACTAACAGAAAATGCGCAATATGCATTAAACCAAAATTTGACCGGTGCAAAAATATGGGCACCTCAACAGAAAAGTGACATTAATATTTAGTAGATCCTCCTTTTGCAAAGATAACAGCCTCTAGTCGCTTCCTGTAGCTTTTAATCAGTTCCTGGATCCTGGATGAAGGTATTTTGGACCATTTCTTTCTACAAAACAATTCAAGTTCAGTTAAGTTTGATGGTCGCCGAACATGGACAGCCCGCTCTCAAATGATCTGAAAACAAAGATTGTTCAACATAGTTGTTTAGGGGAAGGATACAAAACGTTGTCTCAGAGATTTAACCTGTCAGTTTCCACTGTGAGGAACATAGTAAGGAAATGGAAGACCACAGGGACAGTTCTTGTTAAGCCCAGAAGTGGCAGGCCAAGAAAAATATCAGAAAGGCAGAGAAGAAGAATGGTGAGAACAGTCAAGGACAATCCACAGACCACCTCCAAAGAGCTTCAGCATCATCTTGCTGCAGATGGTGTCACTGTGCATCGGTAACAATACAGCGCACTTTGCACAAGGAGAAGCTGTATGGGAGAGTGATGAGAAAGAAGCCGTTTCTGCACGTACGCCACAAATAGAGTTGCCTGAGGTATGCAAAAGCACATTTGGAGAAGCCAACTTCATTTTGGAAACAAAGATTGAGTTGTTTGGTTATAAAAAAAGGCGTTATGCATGGCGTCCAAAAAGAAACAGCATTCCAAGAAAAACACTTGCTACCCACTGTAAAATTTGGTGGAGGTTCCATCATGCTTTGGGGCTGTGTGGCCAATGCCGGCATCGGGAATCTTGTTAAAGTTGAGGGTCGCATGGATTCCACTCAGTATCAGCAGATTCTTGAGAATAATGTTCAAGAATCAGTGACGAAGTTGAAGTTACGCCGGGGATGGATATTTCAGCAAGACAATGATCCAAAACACCGCTCCAAATCAACTCAGGCATCATGCAGAGGAACAATTACAATGTTCTGGAATGGCCATCCCAGTCCCCAGACCTGAATATCATTGAACATCTGTGGGATGATTTGAGAGCGGGCTGTCCATGCTCGGCGACCATCTAACTTAACTGAACTTGAATTGTTTGTCCAAAATACCTTTATCCAGGATCCAGGAACTGATTAAAAGCTACAGGAAGCGACTAGAGGCTGTTATCTCTGCAAAAGGAGGATCCACTAAATATTAATGTCACTTTTCTGTTGAGGTGCCCATACTTTTGCACCGGTCAAATTTTGGTTTAATGCATATTGCACATTTTCTGTTAGTACAATAAACCTCATTTCAATCCTGAAATATTACTGTGTCCATCAGTTATTAGATATATCAAACTGAAATGGCTGTTGCAAATACCAAAATATTTAGAACTAAAAATGATTAAGATTAATAGGGGTGCCCAAACTTTTTCATAGGACTGTACATAGATAGGAACTCTGATAAAAACATAGGCTACTTTTTATCCCAGTAAAAGATGTCCCTACATGACCGCTATGAACAAATTTAGGTTCACACAACACTAAAGGACCCATGATGACGTCATTACAGGTCCTTGAGCCGTTCTCCGATAGGATTAGGCTATGTGGTGAGCGGTGCTACACACTAATTTGTGGTCGGAGCTACATAGGATGAAGCCGGACAGTGTGAAAGCTGAAGAAAATGGAGTCTCATGGAAGATCAGGAGACTACAGAACATGCAGTCTGTGTGTGGACAAGAGGAGTATACCGGGTGTGCAGTTTCAGTGAGTACGACAAGGAAAGTGTTGTTCTGCCTCTGATGGGGAGAGGGGAGAACTGTGGCACATTTCAGCAACATCCATTCAGCCGTTTGTAACACAGAAGCTGCTCAAACATTCACACAAGACAACCCCTGTAATCCAAATTGCCAGGTGTAGCAGAGCTGAGGCAGCATGGTATCAGTTTGTGTGCGTAACACGGGGGCATGTGCTGTTCGGGCTCTGCTGGCGGAGGAGGGTGAACTGTGTCAAAGTTCAGCAGCAGCCGTTCAGACGTGTCTAACGCAGACGCTGCTAGGACACTCACACAAGACAACCCTTCTGATCCAAATTGCCAGATGTAGCAGAGCTGAAGCAGCGTGGTAGCACAGCTTGCCCTTCTCTACAAAGGGATGTACATACAGCTGGGTCTGCTGCGCATATGCACAGATGTAGCAGAGCGGAGACGCAGACGCAGGTGGATCATCGCCAACCACATTTCGATAAATATAAGCGGCTCATCACCAACAACAACCCACAGATGAAGTCTTGGGCAGAAGCTAGTAAGTTATAATGTCACTGGATAGCATACACTTGTGCCTGAGTGAACTAGCAAACGTTTATTTGTCATTGACTATGTGATTAGGAGATTGCAATCCATGTTCTGTTTTCCTTCCTGTACTTATGGTGCAGTTTGTACATTTTAGTGAGTTGTGAGGGCAACATGTTTTGTGTTCCTATTGTATCATCTGTAGACCTCATCGCTGGATTAGCCCTTTACTGTAAATAATAAGCAACAAGTAGATGTACTGTACTGTTCTGGCAGGGGCGAACCTGCCACTTTCGCCGCCCGAGGCGAACTACAGAAAGCCGCCCCCTCCCTGCCAGGAGGAGGGGCAGAGCGGAGGGGGCGTGGCGAAGTACAGGGGGCAGGGCTTAGCGCCGTTCGCCGGCAGAGAGCAGGCACGGAGACAACCTGCTCTCTGCCTGAGCGTGAGGGGAGGCTGCTGGAACAGCGCTGCTCCAGTGGCCTCCCCAAACCACCGCTCGGTGCTAAGCCAGTCCAGGACAGCTTGTTCTGGACTGGCTTAGGTAACCAAAAATGCCACCCTCCCTGAGGCCCTGGCATAGCGCCGCCTGAAGCGGTCGCTTCAGGTCGCCTCATGGGAGGTGCGGCGCTGTTTCTGGTGAAGGTTTTGTATGTTTTGACCGTATGAAAGCTCATTGCTGAAGTTTTATATTGAACACTTAAAGTACAATCATATCCCTTTCATTGAGATAAGACAAGCCTTTGCTGAATCATTTGTTTCAATCTCACACAATGAATGTTATTATGTTCATAACTGTAAACATACAGTTCATGCATGGAATTAATGCATATTATGACTTTGTGCTGACTTTATGCAAGAGGCCATATTTCTACAGTTATGTAGCCCTTAAGGGCCCATTCACACGGGCACAGAGGGGGTGGATTATGGCGCGGAATCCATGTTATAATCCGCCCCCTCTCAATGGTGGTCAATGGAGGCGAGCTGCCCTTTCTTCAGGTGGATTCTGCAGCTCGTCGAGCCTACTCTGGAGGGAAAAGCCACGATTGTCGGAAGCCGCGATAGTCGTGGCAGGCGGATTTTGGCCCGAGAGTGACGGCTCCCCGTGTCACTCCCTATGCCAAAATCCACCCTTGCACCCCCCCCCCCCCACCACCCCCGTGAACTAAGCCTAACTGTTCACAATGTTGATTTTACACCACGGTGCCCTTTTGTTTGTTTGTTTTGCTTTTGCTTACTGTTTTCTTATTTTTACAAGAAAATAAATATTGATCCAATTATACTATGTCTTAGAACACTTCACTCTTTTCAGAGCTTATCCAGACCCTTCAAAATGAAGATTGGTCATGGAAGATGAGGTCCTGACTCTTTCTCACCAGCTACTTTGACAAGCTGCTTGTCTTTGATAATGTTTGAATTCAGCGCTTTCAAGCCCATGTAAACCCTTAATCAAAGAAGAAGAGAGGCAGGAGCCTGGCAACTGTCTGTATCTGGGGCTCACTATAATACCGCTAAAAAGGAACGGAGGGTACAAGAATTTAAAAGAGCCATTTGCCTCAAAGCTATCCCCCCTCCTATTTTTTTATGCTCTTTCAATAACAGTGGTCAGACGTTTGGTTTAGCCTCTGTATAAATAACGGTTCTGTGGCTATTGTGTTTAACAGATTTATTCCTACTTTACGAAGAAATGTTTTATATGTACACAAGCTGTAGAGTAGTTGTAACATCTCTGCCTGTTCGGGTCTCTGCGACACCCTCTGCTCGCATGCTGCAGCGTAGGAGGCGGGTGCAGTTTGATAATTTGCTTAAAGTTTTTAGTTGCACTGTGTGAACACGGCTCTAGTTCTGTGATTGTATTTGCACCACACCCGTCTTCTGCCCTTGTTGCCTCTGTCCATTAAGTGGTTAAATTTTGTCTGACCCTGTGATTGACAGCCTGCCTTCCTGTCAGGTCCAGGTTGGGTTCATCCTCCCCTATTTAGTCTTTGCTCGCATTCACACCTGTTATTGCCTCTTGCTTGCTGGCTTCCCTTGCTGTTTATTTGCTTGTATTCTAACCCTTGACCTCTGGCCTTCCCTACTGACTATTCTTTTGGACTCCGATTTGGCACTGCATTGCTCTACTGTTACCGAACCCTGGCTAGCTGACCTCCCTTTGTTGTTGTTCGTCTTGTCTGCGTTTTGTGTATCACTTATACAGGAAGGGAATGTCTTCGTGGTTGCCGCCTATTACGTAGGATAGGGCCTGGCAATAGGAAGCGACAGTGGGGAGCTTCAGCTTAGGGCTCACTGTCCCTTGTTCCCCTTACTCCAGGGTTCACCAGCAGCTTCTGGGGAATTATCATCTGGCTATTCCCTAACAGTAGTATCGCATAATCAGTTTCATTATACCATTCCATTATACCTATAGGGAAACCGCCAGCTTTTCCGTAATTATTATTGACATAGTGCAACAGTATCGGAAATTCTAGCATTTCCGCTGCACAAATTTTTCTGCAACATGTAGATGGGATTTGCTAGGAGCCAATCCACTTTGCAGGGACTGTAAAATGCTGTTGTTTTTGCTGCAGCGTTTGCGCCACATGGGGTTCCAGCTTCAGATTGTTTTCTTATGATACAATATACTTTATGCTTCATTGAGCAGGCTTAAACCTGACTAAATACAGGTGAAAATGCAAAAATTGAGGTTGATGAGCTGGAGGATAGACAACCAGTGGCGTAACTACCGCGGTAGCAGCGGTAGCAGCCGCCACAGGGCCCGGGACATTAGGGGCCCGGGACCCGACCTGTGAATTTAAAAAAAAAATATATATTTTTTTTTTTACATCTGAAATCTCGCACCCCCCCCCTCCTGTGGGTGGAGGGGGTGGCGGTCTTACCGGCGGTACCGTGGTGTGTGTCCTATTTTAGCCTTTGCGGGGTGTTCGCTTTCCACCCCGCACAGGCCTGAACAGGACCTTCCGCAGTGTCTCCTCCCTCAGCATGCGTCCTGACGCTGGGGGCGGAGACTTATTTTGTAAGAAGAAGCAGAGCTGGGGGAGTCCATTGTTTTAAGCGCGGATGCGGCAGAGCAGTCGCACAGGTGAGCGCTGGCAGGCAGGACAGGCGGGTGAGTTCAGCGCTTGTAAAGGGCGCTCGTGTGGTGGTGACCGACCCGGGCCTTTACGGGGCCCGGGCCCCGACCTGTCAATTTGATTTTTTTTTTTAAATTTGAAAGCTTGCCCCCCCTCCCCCTCCTCTCCGGTGGGTGTAGAGGGGGGTTCGATCTTAACGGCAGTACTGTGGCGTGTGTGTCCTATTTTAGCCTTTGCGGGGTGTTTGCAGGCCTGAACAGGACCTTCCACAGTGTCTCCTCCCTCAGTGCTGACACTGCGGAAGTTCCTGTTCAGGCCTGTGCGGGGTGGAAAGCGAACACCCCGCAAAGGCTAAAATAGGACACACACGCGGGGTAACGTCAATTATGTGCGGCTGCCAGGGACCAGAAGGAGCACAGTGACTGTGCAGGGAGAAAGTGCAGAGACAGGATGCATTCCCAGAGTCTGTATAACTAATAGTGACATTAGGGTTATTAATGCCGACATTCCAGCTATGAAGGCTTTGCAGATTCAAGTTAATGTACTCTCTGAGGTAAGGTAAGAGCTGCATCTTTGTAATAAAAACCCATGCAAAATTGCAGGCTATTCCCTAGAGAGTAATATGGCAATGAACTACTACTATACTTACCGTAGTTCAATATACATGGCATCAGCCTGGCATCTAATATGTAAGCAGTGGCGTAACTACCGCCATAGCAGCGGAGGCAGCTTCCACAGGGCCCGGGACATTAGGGGCCCGGTGACAGCCGCTACCGCTGCTATCATTATACTTGGGGGTCTTTTCGGACCCCCGAGTATAATGATCAGAGGACCGGGAGAGGTAAGGGAACATAAAAAACATGTTACTTACCATTCCACGATCCTGCCTGATGTCCTTTCTGACGTCACATGAACCCAGCCTGCGTCATGTGACGTCAGACGTCATTAAACAAGGACGGCAAAGGCGAAGGCAGCGGAGAAGACCACATAGGAGCCGGAGACAGGTAAGTAACAGTAGTTTTTTATGTTTTTCTCCCCCTGGGTCTCCGATTATTATACTCTGGGGTCTGAAAAGACACCAGAGTATAATAATTGTTTATGGGTGTCCACTATGGGGTATAATACTGTGTGCAGGGGCCACTATTGGGGATAATACTGTGTGCAGGGGACACTATGGGGCATAATACTGTGTGCAGGGGCCCCTATGGTGGATAATACTGTGTGCAGGGGCCCTTATGGGGCATAATACTGTGTGCAGGGGCCACTATGGGATATAATACTGTGTGCAGGGGCCACTATGGGGGGATAATACTGTGTGCAGGGGCCACTATGGGGGATAATACTGCGTTAAGGGTCCACTATGGGGCATTATAGAACGCGCAGAAATGCGTAGAAGGGGGTCGGTCAAGATCTTCGGTGTTGGTCGTGGGGGGGCCCCATGTCAAAAGTTCGCCACGGGGCCCCGCCATTCCTAGTTACACCACTGTAGACAACAGTGACACCACACCAATGATAGACCCTGAATCATAAACTGGTTATAAGTTAAGAGACCAATTTTTTCAAGTGCAGTTAGGGTTGGTTCACATCTGCATTTGTATTCCGTCTGAGGAGTCCGCATGGGGACCCCCCCGAATGGAATACCAAACGCAATTGCAAGCGCTGTGCAGTAAAAGCACACGGATCCCCATAGACTATAATGGGGTCCATGTACTTGCCGCCAGATCTCCACAGGGTAGTTCAAAATCTACTTTCCTGTCCACATGATTTGTGCGGGCAGCACGCTGTAAGCATGAGGACCCCATTATAGTCTATGCGGATCTGCTTTTACTGCACAGCGCTTGCAATTGCATTTGGTATTCCGTTCAGGGAGTCCCCAATAGGACTCCCCTGGACGGAACACCAATGCATATGTGAACAAGTGGTAACAGGGCATACACAGGGCAAAACAAGAAAAGGAGGATACAGGAAAAGTGAACAGTACATATACAGTACATAACCAACAATGCCAACAATGAATCCTGCATAGTAAAATCCTGCACCCCTTCAGATGAATCCATGGTTGCCCACAGGTAGTGCTTGTCCCATAGGTCTACATTTCATGTATCTGCCCTCTGAATCTAAAGCTAGTGCAATATTTATTTCATATTCAAATTAGCAATTCATTACACTTAGGGCCCTCAAATGCTGGAGTACTAATAATATTTTGTGGTCACAGAAGATCTCTGTCCTGGGGGAACACGGTGGCTCAGTGGCTAGCACTACAGCCTTGTAGCGTTGGAGTCCGGGGTTCAAATCCCACCATGTGACCCCTCCTTAGCGCTTATTTGCGTATGAAATATAACTTGCATTTTCCAAGATTGCTGTTTAACACAATAATGGAATGTTCACTATTCTACGCATCAGTCCATCAACATTGGTTTAGGTAGAGGTAAATTCTGATATTAGTGATGGTAGACTTCCTTTAGGTTCTAAATAAATTAACCCCTGCTGTAGTTCCTGGGCAAATTTACTTGTTATGATAGGATAAATGCACCTGATCACATTTCCTCCACTATGATTGCCAGATGGTGTCCCTTGTTTAATAAGTTCTGCACGTTGCCAATGTGTATTCTTTGGTATTTTAATTAGTGATGAGCGAACACTAAAATGTTCGAGGTTCGAAATTCGATTCGAACAGCCGCTCAATGTTCGTATGGGTTTCGAACCCCATTATAGTCTATGGGGAACAGATACTCGTTAAGGGGGAAACCCAAATCCGTGTCTGGAGGGTCACCAAGTCCACTATGACACCCCAGGAAATGATGCCAACACCTCTGGAATGACACTGGGACAGCAGGGGAAGCATGTCTGGGGGCATCTAACACACCAAAGACCCTCTATTACCCCAACATCACAGCCTAACAACTACACACTTTACACACTCAATACCACCTCTCTGACAGTAGGAAAACACCTTGAAACATGTGTATTTGGCACTTGCAGTGAGGAGAGCTTGTCACCAGCAGTGAATTTGGCCCTTGTAGTAAGTTGAGGTTGGCACCAACATTTGTTTTGAAAATCAGGGTGGATTGAGCCTCTAACCAGCAGAGTTTGGGCAAATTCATGGTGGAGGGAGCCTCTAAACACCCCAGTTTGGGCAAATTCATGGTGGAGGGAGCCTCTAAAAACCCCAGTTTGGACCAATTCATGGTGGAGGGAGCCTCTAACCAGCCCAGTGTGGGCAAATTCATGGTGGAGGGAGCCTCTAAAAAACCCAGTTTGGACCAATTCATGGTGGAGGGAGCCTCTAATCAGCCCAGTTTGGGCAAATTCATGGTGGAGGGAGCCTCTAAAAAACCCAGTTTGGACCAATTCATGGTGGAGGGAGCCTCTAACCAGCCCAGTTTGGGCAAATTCATGGTGGAGGGAGCCTCTAAAAAACCCAGTTTGGACCAATTCATGGTGGAGGGAGCCTCTAACCAGCCCAGTTTGGGCAAATTCATGGTGGAGGGAGCCTCTAAACAGCCCAGTTTGGGCAAATTCATGGTGGAGGGAGCCTCTAAACAGCCCAGTTTGGGCAAATTCATGGTGGAGGGAGCCTCTAACCAGCCCAGTTTGGACCAATTAATGGTGGAGGGAGCCTCTAACCAGCCCAGTTTGGGCAAATTCTTGGTGGAGGGAGCCTCTAAACAGCCCAGTTTGGACCAATTCATGGTGGGGGGAGCCTCTAAAAAACCCAGTTTGGACCAATTCATGGTGGAGGGAGCCTCTAAACAGTCCAGTTTGGGCAAATTCATGGTGGAGGGAGCCTCTAACCAGCCCAGTTTGGACCAATTCATGGTGGAGGGAGCCTCTAACCAGCCCAGTTTGGGCAAATTCATGGTGGAGGGAGCCTCTAAACAGCCCAGTTTGGACCAATTCATGGTGGAGGGAGCCTCTAAAAAACCCAGTTTGGACCAATTCATGGTGGAGGGAGCCTCTAAACAGCCCAGTTTGGGCAAATTCATGGTGGAGGGAGCCTCTAACCAGCCCAGTTTGGACCAATTAATGGTGGAGGGAGCCTCTAAACAGCCAAGTTTTGGGAAATTCATGGTGGAGGGAGCCTCTAACCAGCCCAGTTTGGACCAATTCATGGTGGAGGGAGCCTCTAAACAGCCCAGTTTGGGCAAATTCATGGTGGAGGGAGCCTCTAAAAAACCCAGTTTGGACCAATTCATGGTGGAGGGAGCCTCTAACCAGCCCAGTTTGGACCAATTAATGGTGGAGGGAGCCTCTAAACAGCCAAGTTTGGACCAATTCATGGTGGAGGGAGCCTCTAAAAACCCCAGTTTGGACCAATTCATGGTGGAGGGAGCCTCTAACCAGCCCAGTTTGGGCAAATTCATGGTGGAGGGAGCCTCTAAACAGCCCAGTTTGGGCAAATTCATGGTGGAGGGAGCCTCTAACCAGCCCAGTTTGGACCAATTAATGGTGGAGGGAGCCGCTAAACAGCCCAGTTTGGACCAATTCATGGTGGAGGGAGCCTCTAAACAGCCAAGTTTGGACCAATTCATGGTGGAGGGAGCCTCTAAAAACCCCAGTTTGGACCAATTCATGGTGGAGGGAGCCTCTAACCAGCCCAGTTTGGGCAAATTCATGGTGGAGGGAGCCTCTAAACAGCCCCGTTTGGGCAAATTCATGGTGGAGGGAGCCTCTAACCAGCCCAGTTTGGACCAATTAATGGTGGAGGGAACCGCTAAACAGCCCAGTTTGGACCAATTCATGGTGGAGGGAGCCTCTAAAAACCCCAGTTTGGACCAATTCATGGTGGAGGGAGCCTCTAAAAAACCCAGTTTGGACCAATTCATGGTGGAGGGAGCCTCTAACCAGCCCAGTTTGGACCAATTAATGGTGGAGGGAGCCTCTAAACAGCCAAGTTTGGACCAATTCATGGTGGAGGGAGCCTCTAAAAACCCCAGTTTGGACCAATTCATGGTGGAGGGAGCCTCTAACCAGCCCAGTTTGGGCAAATTCATGGTGGAGGGAGCCTCTAAACAGCCCAGTTTGGGCAAATTCATGGTGGAGGGAGCCTCTAACCAGCCCAGTTTGGACCAATTAATGGTGGAGGGAGCCGCTAAACAGCCCAGTTTGGACCAGTTCATGGTGGAGGGAGCCTCTAAAAACCCCAGTTTGGACCAATTCATGGTGGAGGGAGCCTCTAAAAAACCCAGTTTGGACCAATTCATGGTGGAGGGAGCCTCTAACCAGCCCAGTTTGGACCAATTAATGGTGGAGGGAGCCTCTAAACAGCCAAGTTTGGACCAATTCATGGTGGAGGGAGCCTCTAAAAACCCCAGTTTGGACCAATTCATGGTGGAGGGAGCCTCTAACCAGCCCAGTTTGGGCAAATTCATGGTGGAGGGAGCCTCTAAACAGCCCAGTTTGGGCAAATTCATGGTGGAGGGAGCCTCTAACCAGCCCAGTTTGGACCAATTAATGGTGGAGGGAGCCGCTAAACAGCCCAGTTTGGACCAATTCATGGTGGAGGGAGCCTCTAAAAACCCCAGTTTGGACCAATTCATGGTGGAGGGAGCCTCTAAAAAACCCAGTTTGGACCAATTCATGGTGGAGGGAGCCTCTAACCAGCCCAGTTTGGACCAATTAATGGTGGAGGGAGCCTCTAAACAGCCAAGTTTGGACCAATTCATGGTGGAGGGAGCCTCTAAAAACCCCAGTTTGGACCAATTCATGGTGGAGGGAGCCTCTAACCAGCCCAGTTTGGGCAAATTCATGGTGGAGGGAGCCTCTAAACAGCCCAGTTTGGGCAAATTCATGGTGGAGGGAGCCTCTAACCAGCCCAGTTTGGACCAATTAATGGTGGAGGGAGCCGCTAAACAGCCCAGTTTGGACCAATTCATGGTGGAGGGAGCCTCTAAAAACCCCAGTTTGGACCAATTCATGGTGGAGGGAGCCTCTAAAAAACCCAGTTTGGACCAATTCATGGTGGAGGGAGCCTCTAACCAGCCCAGTTTGGACCAATTAATGGTGGAGGGAGCCTCTAAACAGCCAAGTTTGGACCAATTCATGGTGGAGGGAGCCTCTAAAAACCCCAGTTTGGACCAATTCATGGTGGAGGGAGCCTCTAACCAGCCCAGTTTGGGCAAATTCATGGTGGAGGGAGCCTCTAAACAGCCCAGTTTGGGCAAATTCATGGTGGAGGGAGCCTCTAACCAGCCCAGTTTGGACCAATTAATGGTGGAGGGAGCCGCTAAACAGCCCAGTTTGGACCAATTCATGGTGGAGGGAGCCTCTAAAAACCCCAGTTTGGACCAATTCATGGTGGAGGGAGCCTCTAAAAAACCCAGTTTGGACCAATTCATGGTGGAGGGAGCCTCTAACCAGCCCAGTTTGGACCAATTAATGGTGGAGGGAGCCTCTAAACAGCCAAGTTTGGACCAATTCATGGTGGAGGGAGCCTCTAAAAACCCCAGTTTGGACCAATTCATGGTGGAGGGAGCCTCTACCCTGCCCAGTTTGGGCAAATTCATGGTGGAGGGAGCCTCTAAACAGCCCAGTTTGGGCAAATTCATGGTGGAGGGAGCCTCTAACCAGCCCAGTTTGGACCAATTAATGGTGGAGGGAGCCGCTAAACAGCCCAGTTTGGACCAATTCATGGTGGAGGGAGCCTCTAAAAACCCCAGTTTGGACCAATTCATGGTGGAGGGAGCCTCTAAACAGCCCAGTTTGGGCAAATTCATGGTGGAGGGAGCCTCTAACCAGCAGAGTTGGTGGAAATCAGGGTGGAGGGAGCCTCTAACCAGCAGAGTTGGGGGAAATCAGGGTGGAGGGAGCCTAGTATTAGCAGAATTGTGCAACGCTTATGGTGGATGAGTATGAGGATGCGGAGGAATTGGAGAGGTTGAGTACAGACATGGAGTTTCATGTTGGGGTGCTTTACACAGGTGGGCACAAAAATGACGGCTCTACCCAGTGGTGGTTCATTTTTATCAAAGTGAGCCGGTCGGCACTCTCAGCTGACAGACGGGTGCGCTTGTCAGTGATGATGCCACCGGCTGCACTGAACACCCTCTCAGATAGGACGCTGGCGGCAGGACAGGACAGCACCTCCAAGGCATATAGGGCAAGTTCAAGCCACAGGTCCAACTTCGACACCCAATACGTGTAGGGCGCAGAGGGGTCGGAGAGGACAGGGCTGTGGTCGGAAAGGTATTCCCGCAACATGCGCCTATACTTCTCACGCCTGGTGACACTAGGACCCTCCGTGGCGGCACTTTGGCGAGGGGGTGCCATCAAGGTGTCCCAGACCTTAGACAGTGTGCCCCTCGTTTGTGTGGACCGGTGAGAACTTGGTTGCCTACTGGAGGAACTGCCCTCCCTGCCGCCAACGTCACATGCTGGAAACATCTCCATCATATTCTGCACCAATTGCCTGTGGCAAGCATTGATGCGATTGGCCCTCCCCTCTACCGGAATAAAAGACGAGATGTTGTTTTTATACCGGGGGTCAAGGATAGCAAAGATCCAGTACTGGTTGTCCTCCATGATTTTGACAATACGCTTGTCGGTTGTAAAGCACCCCAACATGAACTCAGCCATGTCTGCCACAGTGTTAGTTGGCATGACTCCTCTGGCCCCACCGGAAAGTTCAATCTCCATTTCCTCCTCATCCTCCATGTCTACCCATCCGCGCTGCAACAATGGGACGATTCGAAGTTGCCCGGAAGCCTCCTGTATCACCATCACATCATCGGACAACTCTTCTTCCTCCTCCTCCTCCTCCTCCTCCATTAAACGCAGTGAAGCGGACAGATGTGTGGACCTACTCTCCAGCTGTGACGGATCGGATGCTATCCCTGACTCCACTGTGTGATCTGAGTTATCCCTGATGTCAATCAGGGATTCTCTCAGAACACACAAGAGCGGGATTGTAAGGCTCACCATCGCATCCTCAGAGCTCACCCTCCTTGTGGACTCCTCAAAGACCCGTAGGATGTCACAAAGGTCTCTCATCCATGGCCACTCATGGATGTGAAACTGAGGCAGCTGACTTTGTGGCACCCTAGGGTTTTGTAGCTGGTATTCCATCAAAGGTCTCTGCTGCTCAACCACTCTATTCAACATCTGAAACGTTGAGTTCCAGCGTGTGGGGACGTCGCACAAAAGCCGGTGTTGTGGCACATGCAGGCGTTGCTGGAGAGATTTTAAGCTAGCAGCGGCTACTGTCGACTTGCGAAAGTGGGCGCACATGCGCCGCACTTTCACCAGTAGCTCTGGAACATTGGGGTAGCTCTTTAGGAAACGTTGCACCACTAGGTTGAAGACGTGGGCCAGGCATGGAACATGTTGGAGTCCGGCAAGCTCCAGAGCTGCTACCAGGTTCCGGCCGTTATCACAAACGACCATGCCTGGGCCCAGGTGCAGCGGCTCAAACCATATTGCCGTCTCATCGAGGAGGGCATCCCTCACCTCGGAGGCAGTGTGCTGTCTGTCCCCCAAGCTGATCAGCTTCAGCACAGCCTGCTGACGTCTACCAACGCCAGTGCTGCAACGTTTCCAACTCGTAGCTGGGGTCAATCTAACAGCGGAGGAGGAGGCGGTGGCGGAGGAGGAGGCGGTGGCGGAGGAGGAGGCGGTAGAGGAGGAGGAGGAGGGGGGTGTTCTTCTCGTGTCCCTGCCAGGAATGTTAGGCGGGGAGACGAGGTACACCGGGCCAGTTTGGGAAGCAGTCCCAGCCTCAACTACATTCACCCAGTGTGCCGTCAGTGAAATGTAGCGTCCCTGTCCGCATGCACTTGTCCACGCGTCGGTGGTCAAGTGGACCTTTGTGCAAAGCGCGGAACTAAGGGCCCGCCTGATGTTGAGTGACACGTGCTGGTGCAAAGCGGGGACGGCACACCGGGAGAAGTAGTGACGGCTAGGGACGGCATAGCGAGGTGCCGCAGTTGCCATCAGGTCCAGGAAGGCGGGAGTTTCAACAAGCCGGAACGCCAACATCTCCTGGGCCAGCAGTTTAGCGATGTTGGCGTTCAAGGCTTGCGCGTGTGGGTGGTTAGCAGTGTATTTCTGCCGCCGCTCCAATGTCTGAGAGATGGTGGGTTGTTGTAAAGAAACGCCTGATGGTGCCTTTGATGGTGCAGGAGAAGGAGATAAGACAGGACCAGGGGAGGATGAGGTAGAAGTCAACAAAGTGGCGGAGGCAGATGAAGTGGTGTCCTGGCTCGTCCTCTGGAGTGCATCGCCAGCACAGTCAGCAGTGGCAGTGGCAGAGGCAGAGGCAGTGGCAGAGGCAGTGGCAGTGGCGTGAACGGCAGGCGGCCTTTGTCCTGCCGTTGCTGCCTGCCACTGATTCCAGTGCTTGGATTCCAAATGACGGCGCATTGAAGTGGTGGACAGGTTGCTCTTCTCAGAGCCCCTAATCAATTTTGAGAGGCAAATTGTGCAGACAACACTATATCTGTCCTCGGCGCATTCCTTGAAAAAACTCCACACCTTCGAGAAACGTGCCCTCGAGGTGGGAGTTTTTCGGGGCTGGGTACGAACTGGAACATCTTGGGAGATTCTGGGTGTGGCCTGGCTTCGCCTAAGCTGCTGACCTCTGCCTCTGCCTCTAGCTACCCTTTTTGGTGCTGCACCTGCCTCAACATCCACACTACTTTCCCCGCTTGACATCCCCCCTGTCCAGGTCGAGTCAGTGTCCTCATCATCCACCACTTCCTCTTCCAACTCCTGTCTCATCTCCTCCTCCCGCACAATGCGCCGGTCAACTGGATGCCCTGACGGCAACTGCGTCACATTATCGTCGATGAGGGTGGGTTGCTGGTCATCCACCACCAAATCGAACGGAGATGGAGGAGACTCTAGTGTTTGAGCATCTGGACACAGATGCTCCTCTGTTAGGTTCGTGGAATCGTGACGTGGAGAGGCAGGTTGAGGGACAATGAAAGGAGCGGAGAACAGCTCTGGGGAGCAGGGACAGTTTGGGTTATTGTTCTGTAAAGCTTCGGAATTTTGGGAGGAAGGAAGACAAGACTGTTGGGTAATAGGAGGAGAGGAGGCAGAGTCTGACTGGCTGCTGGACAATGTGCTGTAAGCGTTCTCTGACAGCCATTGCAAGACCTGTTCCTGGTTCTCGGGCCTACTAAGGTTTGTACCCTGCAGTTTAGTTAATGTGGCAAGCAACCCTGGCACTGTGGAGTGGCGCAATGCTTGCTGCCCCACAGGAGTAGGCACGGGACGCCCTGTGGCTTCACTGCTACCTTGCTCCCCAGAACCATTCCCCCGACCTCGCCCACGGCCTCGTCCACGTCCCTTTCCGGGAGCCTTGCGCATTTTGAATTCCTAGTTAGAAATTGGCACTGTATACCAGTAGTAAAAATTGTGGGTGCACGTAACCCCAATATATTCTTTGAATTACCAGTCAGAAACTGGCACTATATGGCAGTAGCAAGAAATGAGGGTATTTGTATTCCCAATATATTCTTTGAATTCCCAGTCAGACAATGGCACTGTATACCAGTAGTAAAAATTGTGGGTGCACGTAACCCCAATATATTCTTTGAATTACCAGTCAGAAACTGGCACTATATGGCAGTAGCAAGAAATGAGGGTATTTGTATTCCCAATATATTCTTTGAATTCCCAGTCAGACAATGGCACTGTATACCAGTAGTAAAAATTGTGGGTGCACGTAACCCCAATATATTCTTTGAATTACCAGTCAGAAACTGGCACTATATGGCAGTAGCAAGAAATGAGGGTATTTGTATTCCCAATATATTCTTTGAATTCCCAGTCAGACAATGGCACTGTATACCAGTAGTAAAAATTGTGGGTGCACGTAACCCCAATATATTCTTTGAATTCCCAGTCAGACACTGGCACTATATGGCAGTAGCAAGAAATGAGGGTATTTGTATTCCCAATATATTCTTTGAATTCCCAGTCAGACAATGGCACTGTATACCAGTAGTAAAAATTGTGGGTGCACGTAACCACAATATATTCTTTGAATTACCAGTCAGAAACTGGCACTATATGGCAGTAGCAAGAAATGAGGGTATTTATAACCCCAATATATTCTTTGAATTCCCAGTCAGACAATGGCACTGTATACCAGTAGTAAAAATTGTGGGTGCACGTAACCCCAATATATTCTTTGAATTCCCAGTCAGACACTGGCACTATATGGCAGTAGCAAGAAATGAGGGTATTTGTATTCCCAATATATTCTTTGAATTCCCAGTCAGACAATGGCACTGTATACCAGTAGTAAAAATTGTGGGTGCACGTAACCCCAATATATTCTTTGAATTCCCAGTCAGACACTGGCACTATATGGCAGTAGCAAGAAATGAGGGTATTTGTATTCCCAATATATTCTTTGAATTCCCAGTCAGACAATGGCACTGTATACCAGTAGTAAAAATTGTGGGTGCACGTAACCCCAATATATTCTTTGAATTACCAGTCAGAAACTGGCACTATATGGCAGTAGCAAGAAATGAGGGTATTTGTATTCCCAATATATTCTTTGAATTCCCAGTCAGACAATGGCACTGTATACCAGTAGTAAAAATTGTGGGTGCACGTAACCCCAATATATTCTTTGAATTCCCAGTCAGACACTGGCACTATATGGCAGTAGCAAGAAATGAGGGTATTTGTATTCCCAATATATTCTTTGAATTCCCAGTCAGACAATGGCACTGTATACCAGTAGTAAAAATTGTGGGTGCACGTAACCACAATATATTCTTTGAATTACCAGTCAGAAACTGGCACTATATGGCAGTAGCAAGAAATGAGGGTATTTGTATTCCCAATATATTCTTTGAATTCCCAGTCAGACAATGGCACTGTATACCAGTAGTAAAAATTGTGGGTGCACGTAACCACAATATATTCTTTGAATTACCAGTCAGAAACTGGCACTATATGGCAGTAGCAAGAAATGAGGGTATTTATAACCCCAATATATTCTTTGAATTCCCAGTCAGACAATAGCACTGTATACCAGTAGTAAAAATTGTGGGTGCACGTAACCCCAATATATTCTTTGAATTCCCAGTCAGACACTGGCACTATATGGCAGTAGCAAGAAATGAGGGTATTTGTATTCCCAATATATTCTTTGAATTCCCAGTCAGACAATGGCACTGTATACCAGTAGTAAAAATTGTGGGTGCACGTAACCCCAATATATTCTTTGAATTCCCAGTCAGACACTGGCACTATATGGCAGTAGCAAGAAATGAGGGTATTTGTATTCCCAATATATTCTTTGAATTCCCAGTCAGACAATGGCACTGTATACCAGTAGTAAAAATTGTGGGTGCACGTAACCCCAATATATTCTTTGAATTACCAGTCAGAAACTGGCACTATATGGCAGTAGCAAGAAATGAGGGTATTTGTATTCCCAATATATTCTTTGAATTCCCAGTCAGACAATGGCACTGTATACCAGTAGTAAAAATTGTGGGTGCACGTAACCCCAATATATTCTTTGAATTCCCAGTCAGACACTGGCACTATATGGCAGTAGCAAGAAATGAGGGTATTTGTATTCCCAATATATTCTTTGAATTCCCAGTCAGACAATGGCACTGTATACCAGTAGTAAAAATTGTGGGTGCACGTAACCCCAATATATTCTTTGAATTCCCAGTCAGACACTGGCACTATATGGCAGTAGCAAGAAATGAGGGTATTTGTATTCCCAATATATTCTTTGAATTCCCAGTCAGACAATGGCACTGTATACCAGTAGTAAAAATTGCGGGTGCACGTAACCCCAATATATTCTTTGAATTCCCAGTCAGACACTGGCACTATATGGCAGTAGCAAGAAATGAGGGTATTTGTATTCCCAATATATTCTTTGAATTCCCAGTCAGACAATGGCACTGTATACCAGTAGTAAAAATTGTGGGTGCACGTAACCCCAATATATTCTTTGAATTACCAGTCAGAAACTGGCACTATATGGCAGTAGCAAGAAATGAGGGTATTTGTATTCCCAATATATTCTTTGAATTCCCAGTCAGACAATGGCACTGTATACCAGTAGTAAAAATTGTGGGTGCACGTAACCCCAATATATTCTTTGAATTCCCAGTCAGACACTGGCACTATATGGCAGTAGCAAGAAATGAGGGTATTTGTATTCCCAATATATTCTTTGAATTCCCAGTCAGACAATGGCACTGTATACCAGTAGTAAAAATTGTGGGTGCACGTAACCCCAATATATTCTTTGAATTCCCAGTCAGACACTGGCACTATATGGCAGTAGCAAGAAATGAGGGTATTTGTATTCCCAATATATTCTTTGAATTCCCAGTCAGACAATGGCACTGTATACCAGTAGTAAAAATTGTGGGTGCACGTAACCCCAATATATTCTTTGAATTACCAGTCAGAAACTGGCACTATATGGCAGTAGCAAGAAATGAGGGTATTTGTATTCCCAATATATTCTTTGAATTCCCAGTCAGACAATGGCACTGTATACCAGTAGTAAAAATTGTGGGTGCACGTAACCCCAATATATTCTTTGAATTCCCAGTCAGACACTGGCACTATATGGCAGTAGCAAGAAATGAGGGTATTTGTATTCCCAATATATTCTTTGAATTCCCAGTCAGACAATGGCACTGTATACCAGTAGTAAAAATTGTGGGTGCACGTAACCCCAATATATTCTTTGAATTCCCAGTCAGACACTGGCACTATATGGCAGTAGCAAGAAATGAGGTTATTTGTATTCCCAATATATTCTTTGAATTCCCAGTCAGACAATGGCACTGTATACCAGTAGTAAAAATTGTGGGTGCACGTAACCCCAATATATTCTTTGAATTACCAGTCAGAAACTGGCACTATATGGCAGTAGCAAGAAATGAGGGTATTTGTATTCCCAATATATTCTTTGAATTCCCAGTCAGACAATGGCACTGTATACCAGTAGTAAAAATTGTGGGTGCACGTAACCCCAATATATTCTTTGAATTACCAGTCAGAAACTGGCACTATATGGCAGTAGCAAGAAATGAGGGTATTTGTATTCCCAATATATTCTTTGAATTCCCAGTCAGACAATGGCACTGTATACCAGTAGTAAAAATTGTGGGTGCACGTAACCCCAATATATTCTTTGAATTCCCAGTCAGACACTGGCACTATATGGCAGTAGCAAGAAATGAGGGTATTTGTATTCCCAATATATTCTTTGAATTCCCAGTCAGACAATGGCACTGTATACCAGTAGTAAAAATTGTGGGTGCACGTAAGCCCAATATATTCTTTGAATTACCAGTCAGAAACTGGCACTATATGGCAGTAGCAAGAAATGAGGGTATTTATAACCCCAATATATTCTTTGAATTCCCAGTCAGACAATGGCACTGTATACCAGTAGTAAAAATTGTGGGTGCACGTAACCCCAATATATTCTTTGAATTCCCAGTCAGACACTGGCACTATATGGCAGTAGCAAGAAATGAGGGTATTTGTATTCCCAATATATTCTTTGAATTCCCAGTCAGACAATGGCACTGTATACCAGTAGTAAAAATTGTGGGTGCACGTAACCACAATATATTCTTTGAATTCCCAGTCAGACACTGGCACTATATGGCAGTAGCAAGAAATGAGGGTATTTGTATTCCCAATATATTCTTTGAATTCCCAGTCAGACAATGGCACTGTATACCAGTAGTAAAAATAGTGGGTGTATATAGCCCCAATTCTATTGCTAGGGGACTTGCAGGGTATTTCTGGGGTGAAGGTGGGGGGGCACACCGTTGGAACGGGTATCGGGGTATATATCGGGTATACGGGAATACACTGACAGTGTATTCCATTCAGGATCCTGGGAAAGCTGGGTTGCGGCGATTGAGCCCGTCAGTGCCACGTTACACTGACAAGCTTCTCCCTGGAATTTAGCTCTTATAAGAGCTGTTGGTTGTCTTCTCCTTCCTATCCTAGCCTGTCCCTGCCTACCCAGAATCTAAGCCCTAGCTAGCTGGATGGAAACCTCCGTCCTCGGTGAATTGCAAGCTCAGAATGACGCGAACCTGGGCGGCGCTGTTCTTTTAAATTAGAGGTCACATGTTTTCGGCAGCCAATGGGTTTTGCCTACTTTTCTCAACGTCACCGGTGTCGTAGTTCCTGTCCCACCTACCCTGCGCTGTTATTGGAGCAAAAAAGGCGCCAGGGAAGGTGGGAGGGGAATCGAGTAATGGCGCACTTTACCACGCGGTGTTCGATTCGATTCGAACATGCCGAACAGCCTAATATCCGATCGAACATGAGTTCGATAGAACACTGTTCGCTCATCTCTAATTTTAATCATTATCTTTGGTTGGCCGGTCACAGATATTGCTTCTATGCATTAATCCTATACAGAACGCCTATTGTAAAATTTGGAATTTAAGGGATAATGGCATGGATTTGATTTTCAGGGCTTGGGGTAAGACCAGTGAAGGGCAATACAAATACAAATACATATACATTTCAGAAAATAACAGTACAGGCATCTAACAGTTTAGGTAAGGCCATTTAGGTTCTAAAAAGCCAGTATAGTAGGGTTAAAATGAAAAATAATGGTAGAGCTGTATATATTATCAGCAGGTGTTAGATGGGAAATATAATTCCTCTATGGTGGGTCAAAATGCGTAAATCTAAGTGTTAATGGACTAAATAGTGAACTTTGTTTCTGGAGCGCAGTTTTGGCTTGATAGGGGTAGAAGCAGATGAGGAAAGGACATCAGCAATGGCACATTGCTTCTGTTTTGTGTCCCCAAGATTTTTTTGTTTTTATTCTTCTTCTCCATGGGTGCCTGGACTTTCTGACCTGCCAGCTGCTGCCTTTGTCAAGCTCCTTAAGACTTCTCTCTGTAGGTGAACTGTCATTTCCCTATTTCTTCATGCCTTATCTTTCTTTCTCATTTTCAGCCATTGAATTGCAATCTATAGCAGCTGACTAGCTGCACAATGAGAGATCCCTGAATAAAATAAGAGATATCTTTAAATAAAATACAATTGTTTGTTTTCATATATAGTTATCTAAACAGAAATGCAAATTTTTATTATTCCAATTTCACACAGTCTGTACATATATATTACTTTTTGCAGTCACTTGCAATTTTGCAGTTTTTAAATGGAATGAACTGTTACTATGCTTCTATGCTATTTCCTTGTATGGTGTATATCTTTCAATTGCCATATAGAGTATATAAGTTAAAAATAGCAAGGGAAACTCTCAAACATCTCCTAAGCGTTGTAATGTGCAAAGGAAAGCTGAAAGAATTGCTAAGCACTAAAGACATAACTTGCTCAGTAGTTCTTCAAGTTGTAGGGCATAGTATTTATAAGGTGCATTGAAAAATAGTTTGCAAATGTGTAGCTGGACTGTAACAATGGAGCACTGTACCCTTCCGACATGCACAGCAGTTTCTACACAACTCCTGCTTTTTATTTATGCCTTTTGCTGAAGGCACAAATCTCCCATTTGAACTTGGAGGGGGTCCATATTGAGTGGCCCATATCTTCTTCTGCTTTGCATTAACGCTGATTTCACTGCCATGCAGTGATATTCCTTTGTCCTTTAGTTATACTAATATTAAATAGAACATTTCAATATTTTGAAATTGCATTGCACTTTTTCTCCTGCAAAAAATGAAGCTTTTTTTCTGTTTCTTAAAATATTACCATCAGTGTATATTTCACAACACACATAAGTACACAAGCATGATGAAACCACATGGCACTCAACAGTATCTGTAACCTTGGTTGAAAATACAGTAGCAGCTGATACTGCCATCTCAACGCATGTTTTCTGCTGGCTTCTTCTACATGTATATGTGTCTCCACATTGTAACTTAGATGGCACCTAGACACCTAGAACTTTTTTACTGTTTTTGTTGTCAGGGTATGTTAGGGTTCTTTATTTGTGTTGCAAGTTTTATATGGTATGGTATGAAGTGTGTATGACTTTTTCATCACTTTTTGTTGCAAATTTTTTTTGGGAAGCGAGATGACCAAAATAGGTTTAGTTGCGCATCGCGGTATGTATTTTTTTTACTGCATTCACTATACGGGATAAATAGCACTATGTTTGAACAGTGAGGACTTTTGCACACATGGGGATACCTACCATATTTTTTTTTTACATTGTGTTTTTTAAATTAAGAGTTTTTTTTTTTTTTTTAACATTTCATTATTTGTTTATACCTTTTTTTGAAATTTTTTTAAATACATTTTACCTGTACCCCAAAGGGCCTTGAACGTGGGATCTTTGGGTTCTTACGTGCAGCCCTTCTGTTCTGCAATCCAAAACCGCTCTGAAATCTTAATCTGGCCTGACAAAATCTCTGAGGACTTCTACCCCTTATTATAGATGAGCGAACACTAAAATGTTCGAGGTTCAAAATCCGATTCGAACAGCCGCTCACTGTTCGAGTGGGTTTCGAACCCCATTATAGTCTATGGGGAACATATACTCATTAAGGGGGGAACCCAAATCCGTCTCTGGAGGGTCACCAAGTCCACTATGACACCCCAGGAAATGATGCCAACACCTCTGGAATGACACTGGGACAGCAGGGGAAGCATGTCTGGGGGCATCTAACACACCAAAGACCCTCTATTACCCCAACATCACAGCCTAACAACTACACACTTTACACATTCAAAAAAACCTCTATCAAAGTGGGAAAATACCTGAAACCTTCTTTACTCCCCAAATGGATGGACACAAACCCCAATTTAAGCTCAACAAACAGTAACAACCACCCCTTTAAATCACGTTCCCCATGACAACCACAGATGGAATAGACAATGGGAATTCCAAAAGCCCTCACCCTCAACTGTCATTGTGGATGTGTGTGTGTGTGTGTGTGTGTGTGTGTGTCTGTGTGTGATGTGGTAAGACCTTCCAAAATTCACTTTTCTAGCCCTTAACATGAGCCCTTCCAAACAAAGTTACAGGACCTTAAAGGGATTCTACCATTAAACTACCTTTTTTTCTAATGACCACGTCGGAATAGTCTTAAGAAAGGCTATTCGTCTCCTACCTTTAGACGTGGTCTCCGCCGTGCCGTTCTGTAGAAATACCGGTTTTAACCAGTATGCAAATGAGCTCTTCGCAGCAATGAGGGCGGGCCCCAGCGCTGAAAGGCCGATGAGCGCATCCCCATTGCTGCCCGAGAGCTCTTTCCTGCACCACCTCCTTCTTCTGCTGCAACTCCGCCTCTTCTGGATTCTCTTGCTCTTGTAGTTCTATACAGAAGCATAGAGAGGCCACCCCAAAATGGCCGCCGACCAGCTCCTGTATTGAACTGCAAGAACGGCTACCCCAAAATGGCCGCCGGCCAGCTCCTGTATTGAACTGCAAGAGCGGCTACCCCAAAATGGCCGCTGGCACAGGAAAGAGCTCTCAGGCAGCAATGGTGATGCGCTCATCGGCCTTTCAGCGCTGGGGCCCGCCCTCATTGCTGCAGAGAGCTCATTTGCATACCGGTTAAAACCGGTATTTCTACGGAACAGGACGGCGGAGACCATGTCTAAAGGTAGAAGACGAATAGCCTTTCTTAAGGCTATTCCGACGTAGTAATTAGATAAAAAAGTAGTTTAATGGTAGAATCCCTTTAAGTTGAGCTACCAGCAGAGATTGAGGCCCTTGGCATGAGTAGGGCCTTGCACCAGCAGTGTTTTTGGCCCTTGGAGTGAGTAAAGCCTTGCACCAGCAGAGTGTTAGCCCCTTTAAAACTCTTTGCCCCTAAAACAGTGGTTCCAGAACCATCACTCTCATTGTGTGGGATTGATGCAGTGGATTGTACTGAGGACCCAGACATTGACCTTCATTTTGACTGTCAAATTGATAACATATTGGCATCAAGTCCTGGGGGTAACTTTGATTTAGAGGACCGCAAAGGGGGAGAATTGGCTGCAACCACTACTAGCGGTAATGGTCCTCTAATATTGGACTCTACAATACCTATACAGGGTTCTGATCAGGTGTTAATAGTCCAAACAACATGCTCCAGTACTTTACATGTAGATCTGAAATCACTTTCCCTTCCGACACCAGATTTAACCAAGCTTCACCATCATCATCCTGCTGAGATGGAGCCACTAATGGAAACCTTGCCTTCAGAGGCATGTTCTGGAGCTGTGACTGAGCAAAATCTAAACACAGAGTCCTTTTGAAATGAACAAAATTCACCAGCAGTGTTTTTGGCCCTTAGGGTGAGTTGAGCCTTGCACCAGCGTGTGTCCCATAACATCAGGCGGGCCCTAAGTTCTGCACTTTGCACAAAAGTTCCACATGACCATCGACGCGTGGACAAGTGCATGCGACCAGGGATGCTACATCTCAATCACGGCACACTGGCTGAATGTAGTTGAGGCTGGGACCGGGTCGCAAACTGTGGCGGCCTGCCTTGTCTCCCCACCCAATATTCCTGGTAGGAGTGCTGAAACACCACCCTCCTCCTCCTCCACCCTTGAATCGACCCCAGCTACTGGCGTGGGGAGACGTCAGCAGGCCGCGATGAAGCTCATCAGCTTGGGGGACAGACAGCACACTGCCTCCGAGGTCAGGGATGCCATCCTGGCTGAGATGGCAATGTGTTTTTCCCTGCTGCACCTGGGGCCAGGCATTTTTGTCATGTGTGATAACGGCAGGAACCTGGTAGTGGCTCTGGAGCTTGCCAGCCTCCAACACGTTCCATGCTTGGCCCACGTCTAACTTAGTGGTGCAACGTTTTTTGAAAACATACCCAAATGTAAACGAGCTACTGGTGAAAATGCGGCACTTGCGCGCCCACTTTTGCAAGTGTACAGGAGCCGCTGCTAGCCTCAAAACACTCCAGCAATGCCTCCATCTGCCCGAACACCGGCTGTTGTGCGACGCCCCCACACTCTGAAACCCTAGATACCATATGTTGAGCAGGGTGTGTGAGCTGCAGAGACCTTTGATGGAGTTCCAACTCCAAAACTCAAGGGTTCATCAAAGTCAGCTCCTATCCTTTCCACTGGACATGAAACATTAGCATGCGCTCATCACAATTCCGGATATGGAAGCTGCGTTAAGGAGGGTGCAGGGTACAACACAGACCAGGCCCGAGCACCAGGAACAGGTGTAAGAAATACTGCAGCATCCGCCATTTCTTTCCAATTTTGTGGTTGTGGACCCGCCACCGATGTTTCTGGACCTCAGTGGGGATGATGAAATACAGTTGCCATCAGGGCAAGCTGTGGTTATGTGCGGTTTGCAGTAAGGGAACAGTGCGCAATTGGAAGAGGAGTTGGTGGATGACGAGGCCACCGAGCCCACATTGACAGGGGTGATGTCTAGGGGGCAGAAGCGAAAGCAGTGTAGATTGGGAGGGAAGCTAAATCAACAAAAAAGCTGGGTAGAAGCAGAGGCATAAACTGGGGTGATGTCTAGGGGCGAAAGCAGTGTAGATGTGGAGGGAAGCTAAATCAACAAAAAAGCTGGGTAGAAACAGAGGCATAAACTGGGGTGATGTCTAGGGGTGAAAGCAGTGTAGATGTGGAGTGAAGCTAAATCACCAAAAAGGCTGAGGGGCCTAGTGTCACCAGGAGGGACAAGTATAGGCGTATGTTGTGGGAGTACCTGGCCGACCCCAGCTCTGTCCTCTCCGATCCCTCTGTGCCCTACACTTATTTTCTCATAAGTTTTTCTGCAATACACATGTCCTGTGAAGTTCCCTTGGGATCTCAGAGGAGTTGGCCTCAGTGCTGTTCATCTGAGTTCCCTTGGCAATTTGCTGTAAGAGAACCCTGGAGCAACCTACTCTAGGCAGCTACCATAGCATCCAGCATGGCCTGCACCATCATGCACCTCTTCCCAGCCACTCCCCATCTCCCAGGCATTTCATTGCAGGCAGAAGTACAGCACAAGCCACCCACATGCCCAAGCCTTTAACGGCCTCATCTCAAAACTGCTGGTCCTGGAGATGTTGGCGTTTATGCTTCTGGATACCCAGGCCTTCCGTCACCAGATGGCAGCTGGGGCACCTCCCTATGCTGGGCCTAGCCGTTACTACTTCTCTTGGTGTGCTGTCCCTGCCTTGCACCTGCATGTGTCCCATAACATCAGTCGGGCCCAGAGCTCCGCACTTTGCTGCAAGGTCCACTTGACCACCAACACATGGACAAGCGCCTGTGGTCAGGGATGCTGCTTATCTTTAATGACAGGCAGGGTGAATGTAGTGGAGTCTGGTCCTGGGGTGCAAACTGGGTTGGCCTATCTCTTCTCCCAGCCCAAAATTCATGGCAGGAGTTAACTGAAAGCCTACTACGCTGCAACCTCCACCCCAGCTGCTAGCAGCAAACGCTGTAATACTGGCGTGGGGAGATGTCAGCAGGACGTACTGAAGCTCATTAGCTTGGGGGACAGACAGCATACTACCTCCGAGGTCAGGGATGCCATCCTGGCTGAGATGGCAATGTGTTTTTCCCTGCTACACCTGGGGCCTGGCATTTTTGCGTCTGTGATAATGGCCGGAACCTGGTAGCAGATCTGGAGCTTGCCAGACTCAAACACGGTCCACACATGGCCCACATTTTCAACTTGTTGGTGCAATGGTTCTTTGAAACCTACACCATTGTGCCTGATATACTGGTCAAAGTGTGGCCATTTTCGTAAGTGAGAAGTAGCCTCTGCTAGGCAGAAAACATTCAGAGCACACTCCTCTCATCTTCGCACCGTTGGCTGACGGAGGAAGACGAGGGGGGTGGAGTGGCATCTGATGTCCCTGTCCCACACGAGGCTTGAGGGTGCACTTCAGTGCATCCCATTGCTTTACCACAGATGGTGTGAAGGGGAGTGGAAAATGGAGGAAATGGAGAGTGATCCTTACAGTTGGGGGCAGCAAAGTCATGCAAGTAACACACTGGCACACATAGCTGACTTGATGTCTGGTTGCTTTTCAAGAGACAAACGCATACTTCACATCATGGAGAGCAAATAATACTGGATTTTTGCAAGCCTCAACCCCCGGTATAGGTCAAATGTCTGTTCCTTTGTTATATTAGGGGAGAGGAAAAAAAAAATTGCAAAAATAATTGGCACAAGCAACTGGTGCAGACTATGATGGGAATGTTTCCGTAAACCCTCTTGGGTGTCAGAGAGAATATTTCCTCCATGAGGCTCACAACTTCCATCTGCTGCACAACCACCAGGGGAACACTGTACAAGGTCTGGTACCCATTAATGCCCCCCCCTGCCCAAACTACTGCCAGTTAGGGGCCTAGTGTCATCATGAGGGAAAAGTATAGGCGTATGTTGTGTGAGTACCTGGCCAACCACAGACCTGTCCTCTCCGATCCCTCTATGAATTACACTAATTGGGTGTATAATTTGGACCTGTATCCCTTGGGTTGAGCGTACATAGTCTGACAATTAATGTGTATCCCACTTAGTGTTGGTGGGGTTATACACCGTCACAACCTGGCTAAAGCTTCTATAGCCTGACAATTAGAATGTATGTATGCCAAGGTTTTGGGGGGGTGGGGGGTTTACACACTGTCACAACCTTACTGAAACTTCATTAGCCTGAGAATTAAAATGTATGTATATTTCCCCAAATAATTTGGGGAATTAACACTGACAACCTAGGTGAATATGGCAAGAGCCTGAGATGTAGGGTGTATGTATCCCCAAATTATTTGGGGAATTAACAGTCAGAACCTGGCACTATATGCCAATAGCAACAAATGAGGGTGGTATGAAGGCCCCAATTTCTTTAAGGAATTGACAATGACAACCTGGGTGAATATGGCAGGAGCCTGAAATGTAGGGTGTATGTATCCCCAAATTATTTGGGAAATTAGCACTGACAACCTGGGTGAATATAGCAATAGCCTGAGATTTATGGTGCATGTATCCCCAAATAATTTGGGGATTTAACACTGACAACCCAGGTGAATTATTATTATTATTATTTATTTATATAGCACCATTAATTCCATGGTGCTTTACATTTGGGAATATTCCAGTGTATACAAGTTAGGTGCTGGGTAGCACTGATGCAGGCTGTGAATCCCATGTTAGCGTTAGTGAGTAGACACTGTGAAATTCTTTTTTTGATTCTCCCTTCTTAAAAGAGCTGTTGGTTTTCTTCTCCTCTCCTCTCCTCTCCACTCCTCTCCTCTCCTCTCCTCTCCTCTCCTCTCCTCTCCTCTCCTCTCCTCTCCTCTCCTCTCCTATCCTATCCTATCCTATCCTATCCCTGCCTAGCAGAATCTAATCCCTATCTAAATTGACGGAGACCTCCGTCTGTGACCAAGTGAAAGCTCAGAATGACGCGAAGCTGGGCTAGGCTGTTCTTTTGAATCAGAGGTCACATGTTTTCGGTAGCCAATGGGTTTTTCCTAATTTTTTTCAATGTCCCTGTTGTCGTAGTTCCTGTCTCACCTCCCCTGCGCTGTTATTGGTGCAAAAAATGCGCCAGGGAAGGTGGGAGGGGAATCGAGTTTTTAGTCAGTTTACCACATGGTGTTCGATTCAATTCAAACATGGCAAACAGCGTGATATCCGATCGAACATGTGTACGATAGAACACTGTTCGCTCATCTCTACATAGTACCTTTAAATCTCCACAGAGCACCCATTCATGTTCTGGATACTTTAACTTGTCTAGAATTAGTTGAAGATTTTCATAACTTTCTTTAACCCCTTCCCGACATCCGCCGTAATAGTACGGCGCTGTCGGGAAGGACCTCCCGCAAAGAAACTGTGTGCGCACCATTCACTGCGAGTGTCAGCCGTAACATACGGCTGACAATGCCCCGTAACACCCGTGGTCGGAACCGGGTCCGATCGCGGGTGTTAACCCCTGAGATGCCGGCAGTCAAACATGACCGGGGTTTCTGTATATTATGGTGTTCGTAGGGGGCAGCCCGGGGTCTGATCAGTGACCCCGGGTATGCCCCATCACTTACCCCCTCCTCGTACCTGGTTGATCCTGCCCAAAGGAAGCTGTCAGCCTGTGCGTCTACACAGGCTGACAGATTCCTATACAATGCAATACACGTGTAACACGTGTATTGCAGCGTATATCTATTGAAGCAGTGATCAGCCGATCACTGCTTCAATCCGCCATGGGGACAGAAAAAAAATGTAAAAATAAAAAAGTTTAAATAAGTTTAAAATAAATTATAAACAAATAAAGCCCCCAAAATCCCTTTTTCTCTATATAAAATGTTTTATTATATAAAATAAAGAAAAATAGAAAAAAACATTACATATTTGGTATCACCGTGTACGTAATAACCTGAACAATAAAATTAAAACATTATTTAACCCGAACGGCGAACGTCATAAAAAAGAAACATAGAAAACCACACAAAATAATGAATTATTCACCACCTGTTTTACAATACTAATCAGCTCTGCCAATTTCACCCTACCCAAATCATTTCCACCCGCATGGACTAGGACCACCGCTGGGCCTTTGGCAAGCCGACTGGCCGCCACAATATCTGGAAGGACCTGCCGCCATCGCAGCCCACAGCTGCCACGCCAGAATACCTCCGCACCATCGATCCCCAAAGTGACGCCGCCAGGCCGAACCTCCGTTCTACGTTTGGCCCACAAAAGAAACGAATGCCCGATCAACCAGACGGACGTATACACAATTTAACCACATCGTCCGAAACAACAACATCCCCAGCCAAAAGACCCCCGGGACGAGATTTACTAGGACTAACCAATTCCCGGAATCGGAGAGCCGCCAAAAAGGCTAAAGAAAAAGCAGCCCTCAACAAAAGCACCTCATAATCATCACCACATACCACCGCCAACATGCCGCACAGGCGACCCAAGAGACTAAGGGCTCGTTCACACGTGAACAAAGGGGCGGATTTTGACAGCGGATTTCACTTCAAAATCTGCCCCTTTACAATGGTGGTCTATGCAGACATATCCTTTCTTCAGGCGGAAGCTGCGGCGCGCTGGAGCGCGGCTTCTGCCTAGCGACAGCGCCTTCCTATGTCAGCTCATTGATTTGAGCCGACATAGGAGGGGAAAGCCGCGACCGCGATGGTCGCGGCAGGCGGGTTTTGACGCGTCTCTCTCTATGTCAAAACCCGCACGGGCGCCCCACATGTGAACCAGCCCTAAGGGAAACAGGACGACGCTTATCACCACCACCCTTCTTCTTCCAACCTTTCAAGACCTGACGAACAACAAAATGGTTAGTCACATCCATCTGGCCAAACAACGTCAATATAAAAGCCACACCAGGCAACTTTTTAATGACTATATTGTAAAACCCCGCCGGTGCATAACTAATAAGAACTGCAGGGAGACATCCAATAAAATGACACTGTCCACGGTGTAAGCCCATGGCTGGTCAGGTATTGTTTCCTTTTGTTGCTGCACTACCTTTCTGAGTGAAAATAAACTCTACCTTAGTTTTGGACTAAAGAAACTGGACTTTTGTGTCCATGCCACTCCAAATAGCAACCCCAGACCCTGACAGCAGGTACTACACCGCCAGACACTGATAACCATAGAGCCCAGGCATTGCAATAACAATTGCTCTCTACCAGCTCCCACAACAGATCCGAGCAACTCCAACCTTCTGGGTTCGCCAAAGGGTGAAGGGCACAGAAGACCTGCAAATGGGAGCAAGACAATGCGTTAGCCAAACCATTCTCCACCCCGGGTACATGGCGCGCCTTAAAAAATATGTTATTACGTAAACACACCAAGACCAGGTGCCTCAGCAGGGCCAATATCGGGAGTGAAGAAGAGGACTGCCCATTTATCACCTGCACAAGAGAAAGGTTATCACACTAAAAGCAAATCCTATGATCTGCCATCCTGTTGCCCCAAAGAACCACCGCTGCCACTATAGGGAACAACTCCAAGAGGGTCATATTCCTAACTAAAACCGAAGACATCCAACTCCCCGGCCACGACCCTCTGAAACCAGTCATCCCCGAAACCGTCACCACCGGCCGCATCAGTAAACAAAGCATGATAAACATTACACACCTCGGCCTGCTGACATAAAAGTCTGACCATTAAACGTCTGGAGAAAGACTTGCCAAAAGCGCAAATCCTCCTTCAGAGGGTTCGTAACACAAATAAAATGGTGGGCCTGCAACACATCCCCTTTGTCGCCAGCGACAAAAGACGCACCCCATTGGCATCACCCTACACGCGAATGTCAACAGGCCCAGCAGGCTCTGCATCTGATGAAATGTGACTTTCTTAACACGAAGGAACTTAGCAACCAAGCCAACTAAATGATCCAACTTATCAGCCGGAATCCGGAAGACCATGTCCACTGAATTAGTTTCGACCCCTAGGAAAGACAAACACGTAGACTGGCTTTCCATTTTTTCGGCGGACAAGGGAACACCAAACTGCCTCATCAGGGATTTAAACGTACACAAAAGATAAGCACACACATTTATAGTAAATTACCCAGGCACGACAAAAAGAAAATTGTCCAAGTAGTGTAAAACCGATGGGATGTCCGTCTTGAAGCGGAGAAACTACTCAAGAAATGAACTGAACAACTCGAAATAATAACAGGAGATAGAGCATCCCATGGGCTCAGGATCCGGAAGGCCGGTTCAATATCCGACTTTGCCAACAAAGCACCCGGACCGGCCGAACAGAGCAAAGACACGGCCCTATCAAAGGACTTATATGAAACGGCCGTATCCTCCTTTGAAATACCGTCATAAACAGATGACCTGGGAGGGTACGAACGGTGATGTATAAGATGGAACTTCCCAGCCTCCTTTTTGGGTACCAGGCCAAAGGAGAGACACTCAAATTGGATAAAGGCGGTTCCGAAAACGGGCCCGCCATCCATCCCAACGCCACCTCCTTAGAAACCTTCTCCCAAGACATCTCCTCGTTATCCCTGACAGACTTCAGGTTTGGAGACAAAAACAAAACCGAAGAAGGAACATGTGGTATAAAAAATCCCAAGCTAAAACCATCAAGCAGCAGGTTTGCCTCCTGCTTCCTGGGGTACAGTGTGAGCCGCTGTCCCAGCACTCACACGTTCACCGGCGTTCTCTGGAACACCGGGCACACCCAACTTGCCTCCTTGCCGATTACAGCGAAAGCATCATAAGGTGGAGTGCGAACCACCACAGACGGAAATGGCACGATGCATAGAAGCGGCAGTGTCCTTCATTATACAGCCAACATGCTCCTCTCGGTCTTGGTACCGCTGCGCCGGGCTGACCACCCGACCCAGCGGTACCGGTTTGAAAGGGGCGCTGCGACCATTGGGAAAGTATCAACTGTATCCAGACATCGGCAGCCTTAGAGGCCCAGCTGATAGAAAGGGTGATAGCCAAGCGGCGACGAAACTCCTCGTCGTAACGCCACCAGGCTGACCCCCCTTGCAACTTATGGGTGTTATAAATAGTGTCCAGATACACAAACAGGTCCGGACCTTTAGCTGGACACACCTGACAAGTTATATACGCCAAGGCGGCAAAGGCCTATAGCCAAATGCCAAAGGTCTTGGCCACCTTCTGTTTTTTATTCGCCCCTCTCTCAAAGGCTCTCTCCTTATCTATGTATTCCCTTTTCAATATTTTCTCCCTCAACTCCGCGGGAACATGTGTTCCCAACGGAGCCACTCCACAAAACATGGAATCCCTAAATAGGAAATTAGAAGGCGGATCTCCAGCCGGGGGAGGGGCCGCCCACCTAGGTGAAGCTACACTCTCTGAAGAAGCTATCTTCTTTCCTTCCCTAACTCTAAGGCGTGTTTCAAAACGGATGCAAAATCCCCGTTGTGTGATGGTGCAAGGTGCGGTTAGAGGTGTCCATGCAGGAAGGCAGTCGTACTCACTGTCCTTCGACCCAGGCGTGACCTGCAGAGGCTCGGCGACTGGGGGGATGGATGGAGACTGTGGCTCCGGGCAACGAGCTGCAGCAGAAGAGGTAGCCCTCCTAGGCAACCCCTTGGTGGACGTCTCGCGACCACGGCTGAACAGAGAAGATGAGGAACAATGACGTGACCCACCAGAGGGCCTCCGGTCCGTTGGCCATGGCTCTGCCTGGATTTTTAGGACGAACGGCTTGGCGGGGTACGGCGTTTCCTGCGGTGGAGCCTCCGACTGCGGGAATGACGCGAAGACTTCTCCCGACGCCAACGATAGTGGTGGTGAGGACTGCTCCCTGAAGAAGAAGACTCAGAAGAAAGGAGATTAGTACGCTAATCAGAGCAGCCCCTGGACGCCGCACTACCCGCCCTGCTAGAGCGATGGGCCCGTCGCGCAAAACCCTACGCTCGAGGGATCGCCACAATAATTTCGACTACCCCCTTCAGCCTGCAAACTCCTTTTTTTCACGGATGCTGATGCCATCCGATTTTCAGTGACACATACAGAACATAGAAAATGAAACAATAAAAAAATGAAGGTGTGAATGAGGTCTTCTTGATCCCAAACCATAAAATAGATGAGCAAACCAATAAATAATACTTGAATACACAAGTAGTGCTGACATGAAATCAAATATACACCAATCATACTAACATGATAAAGTGGATAAGCACATTGCCAAATTGTCTGTTTTAGTAAATACATTCCCAGATATTTATATTACATATCAGTTCTATAGCTCTGTGTTTTGCCATACCCTGTTATCTTATTAGAAATTAATGAATACACTGGCAATTTGCCTTACCGCAATTATTATTAGCTTACTTATATAGCATCGTGATATTCTACAGAGCTTTACAAACATTGTCGATCACTGTCCCATATAGGGATTTCAAATCTACATTCCCTATCAGTATGTTTTTGAAGTGTGGGAGGAAACCCCTGCAAACATGGGAAGAACATACAAACTTCTTGCAGATGTTGGTCAGAGTCAACCCTAGGCCTCCAGTGCTGCAAGGTAATAGTGCTAACCACTGAGCCACTGCAGTTAAACTTAACAAGCTGTATCTTTCAAGAACACGTGTTTTTGTACTTGCCGCTTTTTCCCACCTTTTTCCGACAATGTGTTAAGGAAATCTCATTCGTATTGCTGGTACTGCAATGTGGGGTCTCAGGTTTAGGCTAAGGTCTCATGTAGCCAAAAAAAACCACGACTGCAACGCATCACATTTTTTTCCCCATAGAGTTTTTCACAGAAAGTCCACATTGGTTTCCTCTGTGGACTTTCTACTTCCATTATGTCTATAGGGAAACTGTCATTGTTTCCATAGGTATAATCGACATGCTGCAATTTCTGCTCCATGTATTTTTCTGCAATATGTGGATGGGATTCACTAGAATCCCATCCATTTGCAGTGAGTGTAAAATGTTGCAGCTTAGTCGCAGCCAAACTGCGGCATATAAGCCAAGGGCTCAAGTAGTAATTAGGGGCTCTAGTTCTAAATTTGGCAGCCAAGTTTTAGTGAAAATTTAATGTAAGGAAATTGACTTCTGTTTGCTACTTTCCCTTCTATTTCAGAAGCAGAACTAGATGGATGGATGTTTTTTTAAGGACATATGTAATCCAAAAACAACAGTTTTAATGTTAAATAAAGATATCATTACCACATTACCTTTGTTTGGGTCAGTTCACACTGACTTTTTTGCAGGTGGATTGTGACGTGGAATCTGCCTCAAAATCTGCCTGCAAAAAGACCTCCCATTCATTTCAATGAGAGTCTCTTGTTTTTTTTTCCTGCTAGCATTTTTTTTCTAGCACTGTGAATTAGCTAACTATATTGAATGGAAGAACCTGCAGACTATTTTCTTTGTGAATATTGTTTAAAGGGATCCTATCTCTTAAACACAATTTTTTCTCCCTAACATGTCGGAATAGCCTTAAGAAAGGCTATTCGTCTTCTACCTTTCCTTTTCTTCTCCGTGCTGCCGTTTGCCTGCAATCCTGTTTTTTATCGGTATGTAAATGAGCTCTCTCGCAGCACTGGGGGTGGGCCCCAGTGCTCAAACAGCACTGGGGGTGTCCCCAATGTTGCCAGAGAGCTCTACAGCTCTACAGCTCTCCATCTTTTTCTGCAATGAGGTCTTCACCGTGTCTTCTTCTGGCGGCGTCTTCTTACTTCTAGGCTTCAGGCCTAGGGCAAGACGACTGCACATGCCCGCCAGCCACGATAAAATGGCCGCTTACAATACTGTGGAAGCGGCCATTTTTCTTGTGGCCGTGGGCATGCGCAGTCGGTTTGTCCTGGGCCCGAGGCTTAGAAGTAAGAAGACGTGGTGAAGACCTCGTTGCAGAAGAAGATGGAGGCGGCGCTGGAGAACTCTCTGGCAGCTTTGGGGACGCCCCAGTGCTGTTTGGGGCCCGCCCCCAGTGCTGCAAGAGAGCTTATTTACATACAGAGAAAAACAGGAATTGCAGGCGAACAGCGGCACATAGAAGAAAAGGTAAGCTAGGAGACGAATAGCCTTTCTTAAGGCTATTCCGACATGTTAGGTAGAAAAAATAGTGTTTAAAAGAAAGGATCCCTTTAAGCTTGGAAGATAGCTGCTTGGCTGGAATTTCCTGTGAACATGTGCCTTGTTACCATCCCCTACCATACAGTCCCTTTTCATTCAGACGCCGATGGATAGTACGGGTTGACACTGTTGTACCCTCGGACTGCAGGGCAGTTTGAACTTGTTTGGATGTTAGTCGAGGTTCTTTATCCACCATCCGCACAATCTTGCGTTGAAATCTCTTGTCAATTTTTCTTTTCCGTCCACATCTAGGGAGGTTAGCCACAGTGCCATGGGCTTTAAACTTCTTGATGACACTGCGCACGGTAGACACAGGAACATTCAGGTCTTTGGAGATGGACATGTAGCCTTGAGATTGCTCATGTTTCCTCACAATTTTGCTTCTCAAGTCCTCAGACAGTTCTTTGGTCTTCTTTCTTTTCTCCATGGTCAATGTGGTACACACAAGGACACAGGACAGAGGTGGAGTCAACTTTAATCCATTTCAACCGGCTGCAAGTGTGATTTAGTTATTGCCACCACCTGTTGTGCCTCAGATAAGAAACAGGTGCTGTTAATTACACAAATTAGAGAAGCATCACATGATATTTCAAACAGTGCCAATACTTTTGTCCACCCCCTTTTTTATGTTTGCTGTGGAATTATATCCAATTTGGCTTTTTGACAATTCTTTTTGTGGTTTTCCATTGAAGACAAATTAAATGAAGATAATAATACCAAAGAATTTATGATTGCAATCATTTTCTCGAAGAAACTGAGTATTATACTTTTGGCCAACACTGTAGGTTGGACTTCATAGACCTATGTAATCCAACGTCATCTTCATCTACTATATACATGGCATGGGAAGGTTGCCCTTTTTAGGGTCTTTTTTCACTAGAGTCTTTTCACTAGGTGCTTCCACACAATAAATAACATATTGTAATATAATTAAGTACAGATATCAGTGTATGTGATAATTATCTAAAAAAAAATAAAAAATAGATGAAATCATAACTTCACAAGCTATCATGAAGGAATGCAGTGACTGAGAGGGATGTCCTACATTTTCCATCATTCCGTACATACCATTACACACCAAGGCTACATTCTAATTTCCCTTGATCCCGATGGAAAACCATATCATCCTTCTATTACTTCCTTTAATCAGGAGGTAGTCTGTAACTCAATACTACGTACATTTTTTATGGAGATATGTTCTCAGCAGAAATCATTCATGTACCATTAACCCCTCCATATGCCTCCTGTTGTTCTCTAAAACATGAACTCCAGTTTGACTTTTGGTTTCTAGACTTCAACTGGACAGCCACTTGTAAACGACAAAAGAAAAAAACTTAAAATGCAGAATACATTTAAAAAGCTCCTGAAATAATTAGTTCTCTGCAGGTAGTGGCTATATCAAAAGTGCTGATCCTCACATCCCCGCAGAGTATGTAGGCGAAAATGCCCTTGATCAATACCTGCTTGAGTTTCAAAAGTTATCTATAGACAAAGACTAATATGAAACACATGGGACGCTGACTTTGCTAGTTTAAAAAAGTCAAAGATTTGCAAAGTGAAGTGACCTCTCCCGAGGCAGTAACCCTCTCCTTCTTTAATGTTATAATTCTATTAGTGCATCACAGACTGCTATACATACTCAAGTCTTTCAGCTCCGGTCCTTTCTCTCCAGATTCCGGAGTGATTCAGAATACGGAAGATAAATCAGGATAGAGAACCTTTTAATTGGAAGACAGTCATTGTATACAGATGGGAGAATTATAATGAAAACACAAGAACAGTCTCATTTGGTTGTGATTTTTATGGCTCATGTACATGACAGATCCCTCTACATGGAGTCTATTTGGCATCTTTTAGAACTAGAAATATCTCCATAAGTGCTTTATGAGACTCCCTGGAGGAGATTTTTGAAGTTAAGATTCATAAAATGAGACAAATCTGGTGCATTTTGATGCATCGAGTTTGTGAACAAATTCTTAAAACTCATTAAAAAAATTTGGTGTGGCATCTTGAGAAATGGGTATGGATTTGTAGGATGGAAACCACCACCTTCCATACTTGTGGAAGACTACGTTTTATGTGCTGTTATGATCCATATGTTCTGTTTGTACAATGTAACGGTGAGTTGTATTTCTGTATATTTGTTTGCACTGCTTTACCTGTGTTGACTCTTTACAATTTTAGCATTTTGTGCTATCATTGTTTTATTTTGCTGCTGAGTCATTTTGCTTTCGATCTAGCATCTTTGATCTAGGAAAGAGGGTGGTGTGATGATGAAACTAATTGCACCTATTAGCTGTTTCATTGATGATGATGTTTTTGAGTCTTGTAGTCTCCCATTAAAGTTGCTTTTCCTGAATCTTTTGGATCTACCATCTGGAGTTCTCTTCTGTAGCCAGTTAGTTAGCTAGAGATAGCTTGTGTCAGTTAAGGGTGGATACAATGTGTGTGTTATATAGAGTTGAGCGATCGGGGTCGGAAAAGATCACATCTCGATTGGCGATCGAGTAAATTTCACTATCACGATTGGGTTCTGATCCTGCCTAAAAAAGATCGGGAACGGAATTCCGATGCCGATTGCTCAACCTTACCTGCACAGAACCGCTGCCACTCCCCAGAGCTCCTGGCCATTGAGGAGAAGACAGAGAACAATAACTGGGAGCTCCAGGGAGCGGCAGCGGTTCTGTGCAGGTAACCAGACAGCAGGAGGGAATAAGTAGCCAGTGGATTATTTAATCACTACACAGAGTGGAGTCCAAAAATTGAAGCCTTCAATTTTTGGACTCCACGCTGTATAGTGAATAAGATCGTTTTTAAAAATTTGGTTTTCGATCATTAAAAATCCCATTGACTTGCATTAGGATCGGAGATGGGATCGGGTTCAGATGGAAAAATGATCAGAAATAGGAGAGTATGGGTGGGTACTGGGATGGGAGATGTGAGTGCATCACTCACGTCTCCCTGCCCTGTACTTGCCCACACTCTCCTAAGCCACAACAAGCCCCGCTTACTCCCAGCATCAGTAACATTAGCCTTGGAAGAGGAGGGCACGCACAGTGCTCTGCAGGCATGTGAAGTAGAGAGAAGAGGAACAAGACCAACAGGGAGCGGCAGTGGCACCGATTCTGTGCAGGTAAGGGGGGGGGGACTAAGTAGCCGGGGGATTTTTTAATCACTACACAGCGTGGAGTTCAAAAATTGAAGTGTTCAATTTTTGGACTCCATGCTGTGTAGCGAATAGGATCGTTTTTAAAATCCGATCTTCGATCATTAAAAAATCCCATTGACTTGCATTAGGAACGGAAATTGGATCAGGTTCAGATGGAAAATTATCAGAAATCGGATTTTAAAAACGATCTTGAAATCTCAAGATTGGCTCAACCCTAATTGCTACTGACTAAAACCTACTATATTAACCCTTTCCCGTCATCCGCTGTAATAGTACGGCACATGCCAGGTGTGTAAGTATGGCGAGCGCCATAGCCGCCGGGTGTCTACTGCTTTACGCAGTAGACAACCGGTGCTAATGTCTCCGATCGGTCCCCAAGAAAATGGCGCCTCTGGAGGCGCCATTTTCCCGGCAGCGCATGTTTACTCTGTGTGAATGGACCCTCAATTGTAAATATTCAGACTGGGCCACAGTCACCAGTGGGGGCCACAGGGGTCAGTATTAGGTCCTCTCTTGTTTAATATCTTTATTAATGACCTGGTAGAGGGTTTACAAATCATGATGATACTAAACTTTGTAGGGTAATTAATAATGAGGAGGATAATAGAATATTACAAGGGGATCTAAGGAAAATGGAAGCATGGGCGGAGACTTGGCAAATGAAGTTTAATGTTGACAAATGTAAGGTAATGCACTTTGGGCGACGTAATAACATGTATAACTATGTACTAAATAGTAAATTACTGGGTAAGACTGCCAATGAAATAGACTTAGGGATTTTGGTGGACAGCAAGCTTACCTTTAATGACCAGTGTCTGGCAGCTTGCTGCCAAGGCAAATAAAATTATGGGATGCATCAAAAGAGGTCTAGATTCTCATGACAAGGACATAGTTATGCGTCTATACAAATCACTGGTACGGCTACACTTAGAATATTGTGCGCAATTATGGGCCCCAATATACAAGAATGACATACCGTATATACTCGAGTATAAGCCGAGTTTTTCAGCACAGTTTTTGTGCTGAAAAAGTGCTCCTCGGCTTATATTTGGGTCATTACGGTAATTTTCTGCTAGCAGGCCAGGATAGCAGACTCCACCCCCCCACCGCTCCATCACACGCCGGGTGACGTAGCCACGTAAACTCAGGCCCGCACCCGGCATGTCTGCTTCCTGCCCTGCTAGCAGAAGTACCGTAAGTACTTCTGCAGATTTTAATGTACAGCATGTCCTGGCATGAGCGTGGCGATGCTGTGGGCCCCGGCACCCGCCGCGGTGTCTGGATGCCGGGCTGTAAACGTAATGGCGCCGCTCTGCAGAAACCAGCACCTCCGCTGTAATGCTTACAGCAGAGATGCCCCTCCCCTTTCCCAGCACTTACTGCACCCAAGAACTCGGCCATTTTAATTTTTGAAATTTTCCAGTAGCTGCTGCATTTCCCCCTAGGCTTATATTTGAGTCAATAAGTTTTCCCAGTTTTTTGTGGTAAAATTAGGGGGGTCGGCTTATATTCGGGTCGGCTTATACTCGATTATATACGGTAAGTGAACTTGAAAGGGCCCCTTCACATGGTTGATACGCTGGCTGCTTTAGAACGTGCAAACGTTCCGTAGCAGCGGCGTCTAAAGCAGTTCCCATTGTTTTCTATGGGAGCCGGCATACGTGTGCTCCCCATAGAAATGAATAGAAAAAGCAGCCCATTCATTTCTTTGGCGAGCGCGCATCTGCCGGCTCCCATAGAAAACAATGCGATCTGCTTTAGACGCCGCTGCTACGGAACGTTTACACGCTCTAAAGCAGCCAGCGTATCAGCCATGTGAAGGGGCCCAAAGTGCAAAGACAGGCAACCAAAATGATTAGGGGAATGGGTGGATTGGAGTACAACGATAGATTAACAAACTTGGGGTTATTCAGTTTAGAGAAAAGACGTCTACGGGGAGATCTAATAACAATGTACAAATACATGAAGGGACAATACAAAGAACTTTCTAAGGATATTTTTACTCTTAGGCCAGTGACAGTGACAAGAGGACATCCTCTACGTCTGGAGGAGAGAAGGTTTCACCAGAAACATAGAAGGGGATTCTTCACAGTAAGAACAGGGAGGCTCTGGAACTCTCTGCCCCAGGAAGTGGTGATGGCGGATTCACTGAACAAGTTCAAAGAGGGCCTGGATGCCTTTCTTGAAGAGAAAAATATAATGGGTTATGGTCTCTAGATTTTAAGGACACGTTGATCCAGGATTTTTATACTGACTGCCAGATTGGAGTCGGGAAGGATTTTTTCCCCCTGAAATGGGGAAATTGGCATGAGCCTCATGGGGTTTTTTTTTGCCTTCCTCTGGATCAACACTGTAGGGGATTGTAGGGTTATGGGTTGGACTTGATGGACTGATGTCTTTATCCAACCTCATCTACTATGTAACTATGCGTAAGGGAATTGCAATAGGAGCAATTGCCAGTAGCTGCTGGAGAACCCTGGGGGAGGGGCAAAATAGACAGTGAGCCCTAACCTGACCCAACCACTGCCCCTACCTGCTTGCCGGTCCTATCCTAAGAAATAGTTGGCAATTGGTTGACGGGCCCTTCCTATATATGTGACAACACAGAATGAAGACAAACAACAACAAAATCCAATAGAATAGTCAATAGGGTAAGCCAGAGGTCATAGGTCAGTAATACAATAGCAGCAGACAGAGGAGCTAGCAGGGACAAGGTCAAAGGATGGAGTCTCAATAGTCAGCAAGTCAGTGTGGGCAAATCTCCTGTATACAGAAAGCCCAGGAACAACCCTAGACTTGATTGGAAGACAGTCTGTCAATCACACAGGCAAGTCTAGAATTAACCATTTCATGAAAAAAGGGAAACAAGGTGCAGGAGATGACTGTGGTGGAAATTCAATTACTGAGAGAACAGTGTTCACACAGTGCAACGAAAAACACTAAGCAATGAATCAAACTGAACACGCCTCTTGTGTCGTAGTGTGCGAGTGGAGAGTGGTGCAGAGACCCAAACAGGCAGAGCTGTTACAATTAGAGATGGGCGAATACCGTTCGATCAACTAGGTATTCGATCGAATATTACGGTATTTGAGATATTCGATTCTAATCGAATACCACTCGGTAAACGCAGTAAAAATTTGAATCCCCTCCCACCTTACCTGGCGCTTTTTTTGCACCAATAACTGTGCAGGGGAGGTGGGACAAGAAGCAGGAAAACGAAGGCATCAAAAAAAATAGGAAAAAGTCATTGTCTGGCTAAATCAGGTGACCTCAGATTTATAAGAATAGTGTCAGCCATATTCGTGTCAGATGCGGTTTGGTGAGATAGGGGGAGACATCGTGATCAGGGTCAGAGAGAGATTGTAGCTTCTTCTAGGCAGGAAAACTGAAAACCAACAGCTCTTTTCAGAGCTACACTGCAGGAAGAGTGTATATACACCTGCAGTATACAGACTTAACCTGCCAAAATTACACAAAAGCCCTTTTTAGGGCTCAAATTCCCTACCACTGGTATACATTCTAACTGTCCCATAGGGGTGAGAAGAAAACTGTGTACTGTTATCTGGTATATACGGCAGTATATATGCTCAAAATATCTACTCTCTGTGTATACAAAAATAAAAAATTGTATACAATACATCAGTTTGTGAACTCACTCATTCTTGTATACTGTCATCTGGTATATACGGCAGCATATACGCTCAATATATCTACCCTCTATGTATACCAAAAAAAATAAAATTGTATACATCTCAAAATGCGTAAGACTAGCGCAAAGGAACGGGGACGAGGCCGGGGACATGTAAATGCAGCTGGGGAGAAAGGTTGCGGTCAAGCTACAGCGAATCCAAAGGCTACTTGTGAGGGGCAGCCAGCATCGTGCTTCTCCACAATCCCTGGCTTGATGGATACATTAAGCAGGGTGCAGGGTACAACACTAACCAGGCCCAAGCACCAGGAACAGGTGTTGCAGTGGCTAGCGGATAACGCCTCCAGAAGCTTTTCCACCAGCCAGTCAGCCACTACCTCCAGTTGTCTTCCCAGCCAAGAGTCTGCCCCTCCTTCGTCCCAAAATGCCCAATCTTTCCCCCTCCCAGGAGCTGTTTTTGGGTCCTTTTACCATCTCACACTCTGTTCAACCACTTCCCGAATCCCAGAAGCTAATAGACGACTATCTGTGTCCTGATGCCCAAACACTGGAACATCCGCCATCTCCTGGTGATTTTGTGCTTGTGGACCCGCAATCCGTCATCAGTGATGATAATGAGACATAGATGCCATCAGGGCAGGCTGTTGTCATGTGCGGTGTGCAAGAGGAGGAGCAGATTGAGGAATTGGAAAAGGAGGTGGTGGATGACGAGGCGACCGACCCGAACTGGGCAGGGGTGATGTCTAGTGGGGAAAGCAGCATAGATATGGAGGCAAGCGCAGCACCAAAAAGGTGGCTAAAGGCAGAGGCATGTCAAGAGGCACAGGACAGCTGCTTCACAGAAGCCAGGCCAGACCCAGCAAGGCCCAAGATGTTCCCTGTCCTAACCACTCGCGAAAAACTCCCCCATCGAGGCCATGTTCCTCGATGGTGTGGAGATTTTTCAATGTATGCAAATGAGGGCACATTTAGTGCGGTTTGCACACTGTGCAACTCTAAACTGAGTAGGGGCTCTGAAAAGAGCAACCTTACCACCTCAGACATGTGTTGTCATTTGGAAGGCAAGCACTGGGCTCAGTGGGAGAGGGCAAATGCAGGACAATCGTTGTCCGGCGTTGCCGCCACTGCTTCTTCTACTATGTCCAGTGCTGTCGCTGCAGTCCAGACCACCAGCCAGGACACCTCCACATCTGCCTCTGCCTCTATCACTTTGTGGACTTCACCCTCATCCTCCCCTTTTCCTGCCTCTGCTCCTTCTCCTATACCATCATGTGTCTCTTCCCAGCAACCCACCATCTCCCAGGCGTTTGAGCGCAGGCAAAAATATAGCACAACCCACCCACATTCCCAAGCCTTAAACGGGCAGATCTCCAAACTGCTGGCCCTGGAGATGTTGCCGTTCAGGCTTGTGGAGACTTAGGTCTTCCGTGACCTGATGGCAGCTGCAGCACCTCGCTATGCCATTCCTAACCTTCACTACTTTTCCCGGTGTGCCGTCCCCGCCTTGCACCAGCACGTGTCACGTAACATCAGGCGTGCCCTTAGCACTTCGAACTAAGGTCCACTTGACCACCGACGCATGGACATGCAGACAGGGACACTAAATCTCATTCACGGCACACTGGGTGAATGTAATGGAGGTTGGGACCGGATCGCAAAGTGGGGCGACCTACCTCCTCTCCCCGCCCAAGATTCCTGGCAGGGGTTCTGAACCACCCTCCTCCACCCCAGCTGCGACCTAGAAACGCTGCAGCACTGGCGTGGGGAGACGTCAGTAGGCCGTGCTGAAGCTCATCAGCTTGGGGGACAGACAGCACACTGCCTCCGAGGTGAGAGATGCCATCCTCAATGAGACGGCAATGTGGTTTGCGCTGCTGCACCTGGGCCCAGGCATGGTTGTGTGCGATAATGGCCGGAACCTGGTAGCGGCTCCATGCCTGGCCCACGTTTTCAACTTAGTGGTGCAATGGTTTTTAAAAACGTACCCCAATGTTCATGAGCTACTGGTGAAAGTGCGGCGCTTGTGCGCCCACTTTGTAAGTTGACAGTAGCTGCTGCTAGCCTCCAAACCCTCTAGCAATGCCTACATCTGCCCGAACAGCGGCTGTTGTGCAACATCCCCACAGGCTGGAACTCGACGTACCATATGTTGAGCAGGGTGTGTGAGCAGCAGAGACCCTTGATGGAGTACCATCTCCAAAACCCAAGGGTTCCTCAAAGTCAACTCCCACAGTTTCTGCACTATGAGTGGCCATGGATGGCAGACTTATGCAAGATACTATGTGTCTTTGAGGAGTCCACCAAGAGGATCAGCTGTGACGATGCACTAGTGAGTGTAACCATCCCACTCCTGTGTGTTATGCAAGAATCCCTCATCACTATCAGGGATAACGCATTACACACTGAGGAGTCGGGATAGGAGCAGATCCATTCCAGCAGGATAGTCAGTGCACACTCCTATCAGTGTCTCAGCCTGTAATGATGAAGGAAGAGGAGGAGGAGGATGAAGTGGCAGATGAGATCATTGTCACACTGGAGGCTAGCGGGGAAGTTCGGTGTGTCTCATTGTTCCAGCGCAGATGGGGCGAAGGGGAGGAGGAAGAGGAGGAAATGGAGAGTGACCCTTCCGGTGGGGGCATTGAAGTCATGCAAAGTAACACTCTGGCACACATGGTTGACTTTATGTTGGGCTGCTTTTCCAATGACAAACGCATTGTCAAAATCCTAGAGAGCAATCAATACTGGATTTTTGCAATCCTCGACCCCTGGTATAAAAATAATATATCGTCTTTCATTCTGGTAGAGGGGAGGGACATTCACATTAATGATTGCCACAAGCAACTTGTGCAAAATATGATGGAAATGTTTCCATCAACTCTTGTTGGTGGCAGAGAGGAGAGTTCCTCCAAGAGCCTAACAACTGCCATCCAGTCCACACCCAGCAGGGGCACACTCTGCAAGGTCTGGGATACCTTAATTGCACCCCCTTGCCAAACTACCACCATTGAGGGGCCTAGTGTCACTAGGAGGGACAAGTATAGGCGCATGTTGCGGGAATACCTGGCCGACCACAGCCCTGTTCTCTCCGATCCCTCTGCGCCCTACACTTATTGGGTGTCAAAGTTGGACTTGTGGCTGGAACTTGCGCTTTACGCCTTGGAGGTGCTGTCCTGCCCTGCCACCAGTGTTCTATCGGAAAGCGCAGCCGTCTGTCAGCTGACAGTACTGACCGGCTGATGCTGATCAAAAAGAACTGCCACTGGATTGACACATCATTTGCATGTCCGCCAGTGTCAAGCACCCCAACATGAAGTTGGATGTGTGTGCTTCAGGTCTTCAGTTCCTCCTCCTCCACCATCACAGTTGAAAAACAAAATTTTAAATCACCTCATTAAGGCTCACCTCAAGGGCCTAATATTATGCTCCGACAAGGCTCTATTTATCCATATGCTCCTACAATCCTCAATTCATCCCAAGAGCCAAAAACGAAAACTCTGCTGTTTAAAGGCTCAATTCACCCAAAGGGCCAAAAACACTGCTGGTTAAAGGCTCAACTCACCCAAAGGGCCAAAAACTAAAACTCTGCTGGTAAAAGGCTAAATTCACCTCAAGGGCCAAAAACACTGCTGGTTAAATGCTCAACTTATCCGAAGGGCCAATAACTAAAACTATGTACAAGAAAAAAATTTTTTTTTTGTGTGACAGCTCACTCACGTATCCTGGTCGAGGTACGTATTTTTCTGCTGTGGTTGGTCACATGTGGGTGGGAGATGCACGGATATAGCAGCCTCTCGGCCTGAGGTCAAATCCACAAAAAAACAGGCGTATCCAGCAGTCAATCCCGTCGTTTAAAACTTAGCTTTTATTTTAAATCTCGGAACATCATACAGTTCGTAAAACTTTAAATTTGGTAGCCCATGATGACAGAAAAAAGGGACCGTCTGGCTGACACATTTCAGTGCCTTTATCAACCCCTTACTCATAGCCTGATCTCCATAGTGTGCTCTTTATATATGGATCCCATTGATCCTACACCTGTGACAGAACCGGAAGTAAAATAAACTAAATTCATGTCAAAAATAAAAAAAAAAGAGAAACAAAATGACAATACAAAAACGTTACATACATATAAGACAAGAAAATCTATAAAATGATGGCAAACTAAAGAAACTTCACATTCATTTATTCTGCTATATGTCTATAACACTTGTGGGTATGTATAAACCCTCTTTCCAGCACTGCTACATTTCGGCATAGGAATGCATTGACCAGCGTTGATTGGCTGAATGCCATAGAGAGTACAGCATTCGGCCAATCAACACTGGTTCTGCCGGAGGAGGTGGAGTCTAAGATTGGTCCAGAGCAGTCTCCATTCTGGTCCGATCTTAGACTCCGCCTCCTCACAGATGAGCCTCCAGCAGAACCAGCGTTGATTGGCCGAATGCTGTACTCCGTATGGCATTCAGCTAATCAACGCTGGTCAATGCATTCCTATGGGAAAAAGTCAGCTCGCGCATATCGCAAGCTGACAGGGATCCTGACCAGATAGAGCCCAAAAGAGCTGGGTGAGTGACATTCCCACCTAAATAAAGCTAATCCCTAGCTAACCCTGCCTATTAGAGATGAGCGAGTACTGTTCAGATCAGCCGATACGAACAGCACGCTCGCATAGAAATGAATGGACGTAGCCGGCACGCGGGGGGTTAAGTGGCCGGCCGCCATCAAAGCGGAAGTACCAGGTGCATCCATTCATGTCTATGGATCGTGCTGTTCGGATCGACTGATCCGAACGGTACTCGCTCATCTCTACTGCCTGTACATCTATCCCTGTCTCACAGTCACAGTCTCATATGACCCGGATATTAAATCCACTGTTCGTATAAATTGGAGGTCACCTAATTTAGGCAGCCAATTACTTTTTCAGATTTTTTTTTCGATGCCTCCATTGTCGTAGTTCCTGTCCCACCTCCCCTGCGCAGTTATTGGTGCAAAAAAAGCACCAGGGATGGTGGGAGTGGAATCGAATTTTTAGTGAGTTTGCTACCTGGTGTTCGACTCAAATTGAACATCTCGAACATCCTGATATCCGATCGAACATGTACTCGAACGAAAGCTATTCACTTATATATAGTTTCTACCCATTTTTTGCTGCATACACTATACTAAATGAATATACTAAATGGATGCTTAAAACTTGATGTGAATAGCCCCTTAGGCTAAAAATATTCCAGTATTTAGATAACATACTGTAAGCAAAGTATACATACTAGTAGTAAGAATAGGATTATACATAGTGTTTGACTAAACTTCCTTGGGTCAAACCAAACCTGTACTTTATATAATTTATGGGTGTTACCTTCTATGTAATTGTGCCCTGTGATGATAATGAAAAGTAAAATGATCCTTACAAGGAAACAAAGAAATAAAAACAATATTTCAGTATTCAGAAAATTAGCTAATCCTAGTACCTTGTAAAGGTGATCCTACATTTGCCCAATATACCTCTGTAATTCAGCTTTGGAGCCTCATTTTCATGTAAATGTAAGTCTTCATGTAAGTATTCATTCATATGCAAATGAGGGTAAAGTGCTTTTGGGCACGCCTTAGTTTCCCTGGCCTTTGGCCTCAGTTCCAGATTTCTGAGCTTATTCATGTGCTTAAAACGGCAATTTACATTAAAATGGGGCTCTGAAGCTTACCAACAGGGGCAGAATGGGAAAATATAGAATCACGTCTACAAGGTAAATACAAGAAGAAACACACCAAAGTTATGAGTAAAATATTTTAACATAAATGGTTTATTGAAACAATAGATTATTTACCGATGACAGATTCCCTATAAGATATTGTTCTAGAGGAAGTAGCAGTGAGATTTGCATTCTTACGTCTGTTCCTTTGAACACTCATAAAACTTCAGAGTTTGCTACTGGGCATCGCTGGAAATGATTATATTAATAAAACCTCTATTAAAACTCCAAACCTGCATCAATGGCTCATTTAATAGACGGAATTGTTTTCCATTCCTCCTGGTAGTGGATAAAAGCGATCTCCTCTCCCAAAGAGTGTGGCTCCTCTATAAATGTTCTCAGGACGAGAGTAATTTTGCCCCCCGGATGCTTTGTAGACCACATCAAGAGGGACAAAAATGAGAGGAGGAAGAGGGATTTGGAAAAAAATATAATTGTAAACATCTTACTATCGGAAGCAGCACTTCCACTTACTAGGTTATGTTAAAGCTTTACGTCTTGTATACAGTTAGAGGACACATAGGTTTACTAGCCTGCTATTAAAACTCTTAATAGTTCTATCAATGACTAATTACATCTACAATATGGATATAAAGAAAGAAGCAGGTACTGCATTTTAGCTGAAAGGTGCAAAGTGCACAAGGGACGGTGTTACAGAAATGAGTGTAACTACCTATATGACCACAATTGGCAACAAGTTTCTGTAGCTAATACTATAAGCATTTCCCAATTTTCACCATGGGATTTTCCTGTCATCTCTCAGCATGGATTTAATTCCAGTTGTAATAAATAGCCGTTCCCTGCAAATTAAAAAGCTATTACCTGTGGTGCCAGTTGACTCAGTGACCCAGACAGTTTCTGTCATGTCAGCAATTCTGAATGACAGATGGAGCACTGTAATTCCCAGCAGTACAATGGGAGATAGTTACAGGGCATTTAACTTGGAGACAGGCTCAGTGAATTGCACTGTTGCATGTATTTGTTCCAGGACACATAGAAAGTTTTGTCAACAGGTGCTAAATAGCACAGTGGCTTGTATGTCATTGCCTGCTTCGCTGCACTGCGATATGGGGACTTTCACTGAATTCACTCATTTTATTAGGATCCTTTTTTTTTACCTGAGAAAGGATTGTAACATAAAAAGCATGTGTCTTCTCTGTCTGCGAGTGTCATTTTTATCCTTAATAGGAGCCCAAGATAAGAAAAGCATATAGAAACAAAAAGATTCAAAACTAAATAAGACAAAAAAGTCCGGAAGTTATTGACGTAGCTTATATTTCGTAATTCGTTTTACAAACTTAGAGTGGATAGTTTGTAACAAAGATTGGAAGATTTGGAAGAATACAGTACAGTAGTTTGGAGAAGTATCTCCACCTTTTGTCTTCAAGCGGTACTGCAGCTCTTGTATATTGCCAGTATTGCTGAACTGTCACTTTTCTTCGAAGAAATGTCATCAAGAACTGATTGGCATCAATAAGCTAATAAATGAGTCGGGTTTTTTTTTTTTTTTTTTTTCACTTTTTCAGTGAAATTAAAAATATAGACAAAATAACCAGAATGAACAAGTCAGAGTTGGGTTCACCTAGAGAATGCTCACTTTGACTCAGGATATGACAAAATAATGGGGCATAAAAACCCAGCAAAAGACATTTCTACCTGTTTTAAAGCTGAATTTTGTTCATTCAGTTACCACACAAGATGAGCATCGAATTGTATAGTAATATCGCTGTAATTATTGTGGGATTGATTCTTTCGGCTTACAGACTGCTGCTTTTTGTAGAAGTGAATTAAAGGGATATTCCCATGACATTTGTTCACCAACCTGCAGGCTGTTGTGCTCTATCCACTTCCTGCTTTTCTCAGCACATTGTTGGGCGGGGTTTCACTTGCACAGGATTGGTTGTAAATGAATTACCACAGTGTGAAGCTGATGTAGCAGAGCTGGATTTGAGTCAGTTTGCAATACATACAGAGGTAACGGACTCCCTATCTCAGTCCTTATCAGCCAAATTCAATTAAACTGACTGATAAGAGCTCAGAAATCCCGGAGCTCTCACCTCCCCTATCTGAGAAGCTCCGCTACTTATCAGACACAAACAGCTCAGAGCTGCTCCCAGCCCCTCCCTCCTCCCTGAGAGCAGGCAGCTACATCACTTGACAAATGAGCAGATAAACCCAAGGGCCATAGAAACGGAGTGTAAACAATGAAGGGAATAAATTAAGATAGCGGCCAAACAAAGCAATTTTGATAAAGTAATGCATTTAGGAAAAGTCTCAAATCCACATAAACTAGCAGTATAGATAGGATCCTTGTGATGGGACAACTCCTTTAAGGCCAGGGTAGACCTATGATCAGGACATGTCATCACGGAACTCTCTTTGAAGAGACTTCAGTGTTCTGGTCAGTGCTGTGGCTTCTTCTATGAATACAAGCAAAACTTGTGGCTAGCACTGGCTATGCTTGGTATTGCGGCTCAAGACCTTTAATTTAAATAATATATACGTATCCAGTCACCAGTGGTTTGCCACATAGGTTATTATTGTGTCCTCATCTGTATTTATAGAGTAGGGTTTCATATCTGCAGCTCTGTGCAGTAAAACTAAGGAGGGTATTAGAAAATTACAGAGGGTTTGGGGAAGTTGGAAGTATGGATGGTGAGTTGGCAAATAAAGTTTAATGTAGGGGTGCCCAATACGTCGATCGCGATCTACTGGTAGATCGCAAAGGACATATGGGTCGATTGCAGGATGCAGGGATCCCCGGTGTCTGCTTGTTCACAGTGCAGGCTGAGAGTCATCTCCGGACACTGGCAGGCGGGGCAGTCACTATTCTGCTGTTACATTATGTCTTATACTCAAGTCACCTCTAGAGCTGCAGTCACTATTCTGCTGTTACATTGTCTTATACTCAAGTCACATCTAGAGCTGCAGTCACTATTCTGCTGTTTCGTCAGGTCTTATACTCCAGTTACATCTAGAGCTGCAGTCACTATTCCACTGTTACATCATGTCATATACTCCAGTCACATCCAGAGCTGCAGTCACTATTCTGCTGTTACATCAGGTCTTATACTCCAGTTACATCTAGAGCTGCATTCAGTATTCCGCTGTTACATCATGTCATATACTCCAGTCACATCTAGAGCTGCAGTCACTATTCTGCTGTTACATTATGTCTTAAACACCAGTCATCTCCAGAGCTGCAGTCACTATTCTGCTGTTACATTATGTCTTATACTCCAGTCACATCTAGAGCTGCAGTCACTATTCTGCTGTTACATTATGTCTTATACTCCAGTCACCTCTATAGCTGCAGTCACTATTCTGCTGTTACATTATGTCTTATACTCCAGTCACATCCAGAGCTGCAGTCACTATTCTGCTGTTACATCAGGTCTTATACTCCAGTTACATCTACAGCTGCAGTCTCTATTCTGCTGTTACATTATGTTACACTCCAGTCACCTCTAGAGCTGCAGTCACTATTCTGCTGTTACATCATGTCTTATACTCCAGTCACAGCCAGTTCTGCTACATCTGAGATGTAGCAGGGTTCAGCACACAGTCAGCTCTGCGGCATCTGACGGTGTAGCAGAGCACAGCGTGCGCTCAACGCTGCTACATCTGAGATCGGACTAGAATAGAGACTGCTGTGGACCGATCTTAGACTCTGCCTCCTCCGGGAATGCTGTACTCTGTATGGCATTCGGCCAATCAACGCTGGTCAATTCATTCCTATGGGAAAACGTCAGCTCCCACATATCGCAAGCTGACAGGGATCCCGACCAGATAGAGCCCCAAAGAGCTGGGTGAGTGACATTCCCACCTAAATAAAGGTATTCCCTAGCTAACCCTGCCTATACATCTATCCCTGTCTCACAGTCACATTGTTCACAGTCTCATATGAACCGGATATTAAATCCACTGTTCGTATAAATTGGAGGTCACCTGATTTAGCCAGCCAATTACTTTTTCCGATTTTTTTTCGATGCCTCTGTTGTCGTAGTTCCTGTCCCACCTCCCCTGTGCAGTTATTGGTGCAAAAAAAGCGCCAGGGAAGGTGGGAGGGGATATGAATTTTTAGTGACTTTGGCACGTGGTGTTTGACTGGAATCGAACATCTCGAACAGCCTGATATCTGATCGAACATGTACTCGGTCGAACGCTGTTCACTCATCTCTAATCATTATCCTTCTTCCACCTGGAGTTGGCCATGTGCAGTATCCAGCCACAAAACTTCACCAGTATTTACTTGTGTTCCTGTACCAACATGTTTCTATGCTACTGCATGTACTAGAACCGATGTAACGTTAAATTAATTCTAACAATGTGGCTTAATTGTAGATGGTACACCCCTCATCCTTAGATCATTATAGTGAGGGGGGGGGGGGACAGTGAATCCCAAGAGTGTTAGCTAGAGTGATGTGGTTAGTCAGGGATGGGATCGGCATGCCAGCTGTTACTACAGCCAGACATCCCATAGGGAAGGCAGGGAAAGTTTATTACCATCTCTGCCTTCTTGCTCACTGTGTACACAGTACTCAATGAGCCCTGTGTGCACAGCTATGGTAGTCACCATGATGCAGATTCCCTCTGACCGGTCACATGAGAGATGGGAACATTGAGAGCTGATCAGATGAGATATATTCCTCCTATAACTGGGGCTATGTCATAAAAAATAAAATACAGTGAACATCCCTCCCCTCCACCCGCCATTTCCATGCTCCTGTCACAGGTTATAGCCCCGCCTTATCTGCGACATTCCAACTCAGCGGAACTCCACCTTAAACATGTTGAGATATCTGTGTGGTGAACAATTATTGCATTCAGCAAACCACAGGAAAAATTTCAAGTTTTGTCACATGGGTCTCATGAGCTGGTGTTCTTGGCCAGCATGGTCCTTGTCCTCATCATCATCATCATCATTTTGGATCCATCGTGCATCCATTTGAGAGTTTTCCTCCTCTTCCAGTCTAAGTTCCAGTTCCTCTACCACAATTACCCTAACCCAGATCCTACTCCCCCTCCTACTACATACTATAGGTCGATTACACTGACCAAGAGTTGAAAACTGTTCTTGCTCTTTCGTCCCTCATTGCAAGAGTGTAAAGGTTTCCTGTAAGATATACAATAGTGGAATCACATGGCTGATGATGCAGTCATCCATAGTATACTCCAATTTTTTTTTTTATTTAAATTTTCTTAACTTGACACTTAGACAAATAAAGGAGAACCATACCAAAAAATAAAAAAGTATTGCAGTAAAAACTACACCTCTAGGTACCTATACTTATTATTGTAAGCCTCTTTGCTATTGTACTGTATTTACTGACTTCTGACCTTTGACTTTTCTTGTTACTACTCTTTTGGGATTACTATTTGGTACTGCTTTGTCTCTCTGACTTTGACCCTTGGCTTGCTGACTCCTTTTTTATGTTGTCTTGTCTTGTCCACATTCTGTGCTTATATATATTTAGAAAAAGGACTGTTACTCAGTTATCCCTGTCATTAGGACAGTTGTGGCAAGTAGGTAGGGACAGGGGCTGGGTCAAGTTTAGAAATCACTGTCTCTGTCTTTCACTTCCTTCCAGGTTTCAGCAGCAGCACTGGGGAATTGCTCAACTGGCAATTCCCTTACACACACTATCCACATTAGTCCCTCTCTTTTTCCCAAGTACAGCTCTCACACACTTTTCACTTTCTTAAACCCAATCCTTATACTTCTTTTAGCAGTGATATAAAACAGAAACACCAGTATAAATCACTGATCTACCTTCTGTCTTTGTGCATTTTGCTCCTAATAGCTGCTGGGGACATCTCTGGACCTCCTTCTTTCACTAACTTTTCCTCTTCTTCCACACATATAAGCCCCTCCAACCTCATCAATATTCATCCTGTTCTCTCTCCTTATCTTTCTCCTGTCTCTTAACTGTTCTCTCTGGAAGACCCGCTCAGTTTGTAACAAAATTTAACGTTTATTTGCAAACCCCTAAAAATGTCAAAGGGCTGGTCTACCCTGAGACATAGATAAAATATTAAATATATCAGTACCAACAAAACACACACCAGTGTAATCCCAGGTTCAGCAATAGGGACCAAATATAACGTACACACCATAATACCAAGATAAGTAAAACTGAGACGTGCCTTGCGGGTTGCAGAACGCCTCTGGAAGAAAACCCACTCCCAGGAAGACTTCCTCAGTTAAAAAGAGGCAGTTCTCACATTTAAGAACGCACTTACCTCTGCAAAGCTGGTCTACTTCACCACACTCATATCTGCACTCTCTCGCAATCCCAAACAGCTATTCACCACCTTCAACTCCCTCCTCTGTCCTCCTGCAGGGTAGCTGTGGCAAGCAGGTAGGAACTTCTGGGTGGGTCTAGTATTTAGGCTAATTGTCTTTGTCTTCCTTTTTGTTTCTTCTGGGTTTCTTGCAGCAGCCGTAAACCTAACAGGATACATAATAGTGTATGTGCAAGGGGTTTCTTTTCTTTTGAACCTGAATCAGCTGTAGCAGCATGTATTTGGGGTGCATGAACTGTGTGGGAGTGCAACTTATGCTCAATTTGCAGCTTGAGAGAAGGGTGAGGGCAGGATTGAGTGAGTGAAGTGAATTTACCCTGACACCTGAACCCGTGTACGTGACAATAACCACAATGTGTGTCTAAAAGAACACAGGTGTTACCTGTAATTTGTATTTAATATTTTTCATTAAATTACAGTAATTTTTGGAGTATTCTAAATGTTAAAATGCGTAAAAGCGAGTGGCAGCGCAGTATGTGATTAAACTTGGACTACCACTACTTACCATCCGTTTTTCCATAGAAATACATATCATAGGCATAAGTGTCACTTTCACATTGAAAACTTTGGTTATATTTTCCTTAGCGAGCTACAAGTGTTATACACTACGTTTTAAGCCAATTTAACAAATCTAGGACCTGTGTCACCCATATCCAAATCAAACTGAATCTTGAGAGGTTCAACCATCCGTAGTTCTGAGTGTGTCAAAGGTTGTCACGAGTTTATACTCATATAGCCTCCTGTCCCAAGTGTCTGAAGTTTCCTTTCAATTCCAATATTTTCATGTAATTTATGTAAAATGTAAAACCTGGGCCACTGACAAGTAAAAAATCCCCAACTTGAATCAGGACTACGTTCCCCTGTACCACACCAAATGTCATCTACTTAATTATATGTACTAACTAGCAGTTACCCACGACTTTGTCTGCGGGTTGGTGGTGGGGCTGAACCGCTTATAGGCATGCAATCGCTGATCCAGTTTCATGTCCCCCCATGTCTGCTTCCAGTTTCATGTCCCCCCCATGTCTGCTTCAAGTTTCATGTCCCCCAATCTCTGCTTCCAGTTTCATGTCCCCCCATGTCTGCTTCCAGTTTCATGTCCCCCCATGTCTGCTTCCAGTTTCATGTCCCCCCATGTCTGCTTCCAGTTTCATGTCCCCCCCATGTCTGCTTCCAGTTTCATGTCCCCCAATCTCTGCTTCCAGTTTCATGTCCCCCCATGTCTGCTTCCAGTTTCATGTCCCCCCCATGTCTGCTTCCAGTTTCATGTCCCCCCATCTCTGCCTCCAGTTTCTTGTCCCCCCCATCTCTGCCTCCAGTTTCATGTCCCCCCATGTCTGCCTCCAGTTTTGTGCCCCAGTGTCATGCTGTTCTCTTCCCTGCTCATTATATGCCCTTAATTTCATAGGCCCCTTAGATTATGTCCCCCTTGGATGTGTAACACAAATACTTGTACTCACCTTCCCATACTCCCTCGCCGCTCTCTCTGCTTGCTCCCTCCACTGGCGCCGGCACTCGGAGGTTGCTATGACAGCCGGAAGCCTTGCGCTGGCTCCCCGGCCTGTCAGTGTTTCGCTTTGATTGCAGCCTATAGTAGGTAGACTGCAATTGAAGCGCCGTTTTTATGAAATGCACTGCAAAATACCGGTGCCTCTATTGCAGCCTACGCAGCCAAGGCTGCAATAGATGCGAAAGACTGACCGGCTGGGGAGCCAGCTGGCTGGCATATCAACCTAACGCCGACTCCGCTGCACTGACCTGTTATGTGGTGTGTCGGGTGCAGCAGCCTCCTCTTTAGCCATCCGTGAAGTATGTAGGTGGTGTGGGATAGCTGCGGCACTGGGACCATGTGGGCTGCCGCCATCTTTCTCACTGTGTCCCTGCTCAATCGGCACGCCCACATGCAGCCCCCAACATATGGTGCCCCAGCCCTGGCTCCATAGCCCGCCCACACCCAGCCATGCACCAATAGGAGGTGCGTGAACAGACCAGCCCTGGCAGAATGCCAGCTGCTACAGCCGTGCCAGAGGGTTCTTTGGAGGGTGACGGTGGCGATTTGGGGTGAGTGACCCACATTTAAAGTAGCCTATTACCTTTTCCTGCGCAATATGTGTGTGTGTGTGTGTGTGTGTGTGAGTGTGTGTGAGTGCTTTTTTGGCTCTTGAGATTAAACCTTCTATTCTGCAGATAGTGAGATTGCCCCCTAGTCTTTTGAGGGGATATTGCATGGAACAACTTTTCCCCATATTTTCCCTTAAATGTCTCTTCTCAAGACTAAACAGATTTAACTCCTTTAATCTCCCCTCATAACTGAGGTCCTTCGTGCCCCTTATCAGCTTTGTGGTACTACGTCCTTTTCCAACACTAGGGCATCCTTTATACGAACTGGTGCCCAGAGCTGAACTGTATAATCCAGATGGGGCCGCACCAATAATTTATAAAGTGGTAATATTACATCTCTGTCCACATCTGTATGCCATCTCTGCCATTCAATCATGGCACGGAAACAACAACATGATTGACTTCATGTTGCCTTAACCCGGGGAAGACCTAGAGCCCTTTTTTGAAAATAGCCACATTTGCCTGTGCCAGTCCTTTGGTACTGATCCATCTGGACCCAGAGTCTTGCTCACATTTAAGTTTTTTAGCTAGGCTTGGACCATTTCTATGTTTATTCAGTTTAGGATATTGGTTAATGTCATCAGCTACTCCCTGTACTGTATATACAGAACTAAAGAACCTGGGTAGTAGCTCTGCATTTTCCTGATCCCCTGTGTCAGCTTTCCACTACCATTCTTTAGAGGACCTACCTGTTCTGAACTTGTTTATTTTTTATTTTTTTGCATTTATATATTTAATTAGAGTTATTTTATATTTCCTTAACCACCTGCCTTTTATTTTGTATTTTAGCTGATTTTTTTTTCGCTTTACCGAAATCATTATGAACTTTGTAATTCTCAAAAACTACAGCTGTACTGGGAAACTGTAAAACAATTCAGAATCCTTAATTCAGAAGCTTTTGTTTTTATAGCATTCACTGTGCAGTCAAAATGACATGGTACTTATATTTTGTACATTTTGTTTCTGTACAATTACAGCAATACCAAATTTAGGCTAAGGCCTCATGTAGCGTGCTACAGTCAATAAGAACTGCGGGAAAAACGGGAAACGTTTTTCACTCAGAGCTTTTGACAAAAGGTCCACAGAGGTTTCCTCTGTGGACATTCTGCTTCAATTATATCTATATGGAGTTTCCATAGGTATAACTGACATGCTGAAATTCACAAAAGAGCTATGGTTTTTGAATTACAGTATGTCCACTGCAGATTTTTTTCTGCAATGTGTAGATAGGATTAACTAGAATCCCATCCACTTTGCAGGTTCTGCATGGCCAAATTGCAGCCTTTACGATACTTGGGTTCATGGCCTTAGATATTGTTCCTACCCCTTAAACAAGACCTATCAACACGTCCAGTGGTGAACCTAGCCTTTCTGCTGCCTGAGGAGGACAACAGAAAGCACCCCCCCCACTGGACTGAATACCGGGAGGGGAGTGCTAGTGGTAACATTACAGTGATACAGTGCATAACATTTTGTGGTGACTTACCGGAGATGTCTCTGACTAGCCGCTCACATTTCCCATCTCTTCCCTCTGGACTGCCATGATCACTTCTTCCAGCATGTGATTTGTCTCTGTAAAGTTTGCAACACAGACATCTTTGACTCCTCACTTCTCCAGGCACCAAACCCATATTGTCCTCACCTACATAAAGCCCCTTAAATAGTGCCCCTCATTAATAATCCCCCCTTGTATTAATAATGTCCCTAATAGTCCTTATATAACTCACTCCCCTTGTATTAATGATATACAGTATTTATATAAAGGCTATTAGTGGCATTATTAATACAAGGGGGTATTTATATAAGGGCTATTAGGCGCATTATTAATACAAGGGGTATTTAAAATACCCCCTTGTATTAATAATGCCCCTAATAGCCCTTATATCAATTCGCCCTTGTATTAATTAAGCGCCTGATAGCCCTTATATACAGTCCTATGAAAAAGTTTGGGCACCCCTATTAATCTTCATCATTTTTAGTTCTAAATATTTTGGTGTTTGCACCAGCCATTTCCGTTTGATATATCTAATAACTGATGGACACAGTAATATTTCAGGATTGAAATGAGGTTTATTGTACTAACAGAAAATGTGCAATATGCATTAAACCAAAATTTGACCGGTGCAAAAGTATGGGCACCTCAACAGAAAAGTGACATTAATATTTAGTAGATCCTCCTTTTGCAAAGATAACAGCCTCTAGTCGCTTCCTGTAGCTTTTAATCAGTTCCTGGATCCTGGTATCAAACTTAACTGAACTTGAATTGTTTTGTAAAGAGGAATGGTCCAAAATCCCTTCATCCAGGATCCAGGAACTGATTAAAAGCTACAAGAAGCGACTAGAGGCTGTTATCTTTGTAAAAGGAGGATCTACTAAATAGTAATGTCACTTTTCTGTTGAGGTGCCCATACTTTTGCATCGGTCAAATTTTGATTTAATGCATATTGCACATTTTCTGTTAGTACAATAAACCTCATTTCAATTCTGAAATATTACTGTGTCCATCAGTTATTAGATATATCAAACTGAAATGGCTGCTGCAAATACCAAAATATTTAGAACTAAAAATGATTAAGATTAATAGGGGTGCCCAAACTTTTTCATAGGACTGTAAATCCCAGCGATGTATACCACACATCGGGAATGGTGGAGGCTAGAGAGAAAATTCCAACTGCGCTGGAACCAGTGAAGCGGTGCCTCATAATATAGATGCTAAGAACTTGATTTGGTGGAAAGTCTTAAAAAAAATTTAAAATCCAAAACTTTGCAAAAAATTTAAATAAGTTATGCGGAGATATTCGGACACATAGGGCGTCTTTTTTTGCGTTTTCTTTTTTTGCTGATGTACTTTTTATTTAGATCATTTAGAGGAATGTCTATGGTTTTGATTGCTTTTTATCCGAAATTTTATGGGAGGCAAAACAGAGAAAAAAAAAGCAGCAGTTTGGCTCTACTTTATGAGGCTTTCTTGTAGAGATCTTCTATTTTCTTTACTATGTCTGTAGTATTTCATTTCACCAGGTGGTGTCAGCAGGGAACCTCTGTATTATCATCAAATATTCCCAACCAAAGTTTCCTGTTATCTACAAACAATTTTCTCATAAAACTCGGTGGTATAATTACAAGATTCAGGCCAGGGCTCCACGTAGCGCAGACGTCACAGTTTGGGCATCTCTGCTGAGTCCCATTCACGCATTGTGGAAAAATACATGCTGTGGAAAAGCTTTGATTTCCTAAACCGTTGCAATTTTGGAAATCGTAGCATGTCAATTATAAGATTATTCCTAAGGAAACGCCAGTGGTTTCCCTATAGGTATAATGGAAGCAGAGAGTCTGAAGAGGAAACCTCTGCAGACTTACTCTGAAAAGCGCGAAGGGAAAAAATGCAATGTATTGCCACTGCAGTTTTCCCGCTTGTCTTTTTTGCTGTGGCCTGCTACGTGTGATCTTAGCCTAAATGTTTCTGAGGCGTCCATCCTACATCTACATAGAATATTATGATTGCAGGACACATTGGGGTAGATTTAAGACTGGCATTTCATACGTCAGTCTTAATAAAGACCCCAACAGGCGCAGGGCACGGCAGATTTATGGAGCGGCCCACAATACAAATCTAAGGTGTTCTAGGCCTGCCTCACTCCACCTACATTTACACAATGTGGCAAGCAAAGCAAATAATGGGGGTGGTTGGTGGCCCACATTTGGTGCAAGGAAGAGTTTTGTGTCAAATGTGTCCCACAATTTTTATTGTGTGTGGGCCACATGCAGATTGTTATTACAGTTTTGGGGGGTAGAATGGGGTATTATTAAATGTCTATTTTTATTGATCTGATTTTTACTAGGATAAAAGAATGTGGGCACTGTAACTTTTTGAGCACATAAGGTAGCACTTTTACTTTGTAGTACACTACAATTGTCTTTGTGTCACTATGTAGTGGTAATGGGTAATAGGTACTATGTTATCTGAGCCTTGTATCAATGTACAAGGCCCAGATAGCATACTATTGTAATGTCCCGGTACTGCTTGTCCCATTCCCTTTAATAGTTCTTGCAGACCGAGATGGTATGGACATTTGCATATAAGGTAAAGAGGTATCTCCCCATTCCTTCCTATACAGTTAACATATATTTTAATGTCACAAGAGCCAGCACACATGGGGGTCTATTAATGCACCATATTGTGGATGTTTTGTGAACTGCACCTGCCTATACTTTCCATTGTAATTTATGTCTGCGATTGCATCATCCTAGTGTGCTAATGTAAAGGAGTGTCCAGTATGATCAGGTGACCTGATCAAGCTCCCTTGATTGGCCTGGAGGAGGAGTTGAGTGACAGCCCTCTCTAGACAGTGTTGGAAACCCTGTGGTCTTTGTGTGAAGAGATCTACACATCTGGAGTTAAAGATGGGAGCCAAGAATCAGGGCACTTCAACCAGAGATGTCTTTTCCTCTGTGCTCAAGATTCTCCTCAGAGAGTGTTCTCCTCTGAAGCTCCAAGTCTGCAAGAACTAAAGTCTACTGACCTGTTATCCATACATCTGGGAACTCCGCACGTATCTCTAAGCAAGTAAGTCTTTGGAATAAATCTATATTTAAGGAGCCCATAGCTAGTCTGACAGAATTTGAGGGTCTCCCGCTGTCGACACCTCTATTTCCTCTTCTACATACGTGTACCCAGTTTGTAGAGGACTAACCCCCTGGATACGGGCCATCTTTACAAGTATATACAAGTTTAACTACCCAAGCAACTACTAGTTAATCAAGCCCAAAGTATTCCTGCTCCAAGGTCCATCACCTGCTTAACTGGACACTACCTGCAGGGATCACAGCATTGTATGTGTAGAATTAATCCATATGTATATTTGTATTACCTTGTCCTGCTAGTAAAAGAGCAACGACTACCCCCAAGACCTGGTTGTCTATTGTCATTGTCAGGTACCACGTGGGGGCTTTGTGCACATTTGGGATCAAGGGCCTCTCTACAAGCCGGCCACATCTGATATATTACCCATGACATCAGTCCAGGCCCTCCTGAGTGTTACACTATCATTGGTATTATTGGTACCAGTGATCTTTGTATAATGTATTTACCGTATTTTTCGGAATATAAGACACACTTTTTTCCTCTATAAGAAGGATGAGTCTTATAGTCCGAATGTGGCTGCCCAGCATCCGCTGTAATAGAAAGGCGGATGCCGGGGAGGGATAGGCGCCGGAACAGGTGCCGGGGCCTGCGACATCACTACGCGCCAGCAGCGTAGCGAGCAATGCTGCTATTTCGCTCCTCTGTCCGACCCGGAATAGCAGCATCACTCCTGCCGCTGCTGGCTTCCTGCAGGGAAGGAGCGTAGCGATGTCGCAGGCCCCGGCACCTTGCTGGTGTCTAACCCTCCCCGGCATCCGCCTTTCTATTACAGCAGATGCCAGGTCTGTATTGGCGGCCCCTTCCCCCCAAAGTGTAAACTACCCCCCCCCCCCCCGGGGCCGGTCCCTACCAGCCCCATACCTCTAAAGTTGCAGGCCAGCTCCTGCGTGGCGATATCGCAGGAGCCGACCTGTTCTGCTGACAGCCGGGAGCCTAATGAATGTCATAATGCCATTGCGGCTAGTCTATGACCAGCCATAATAGTAATATACAGAATGTCCCATAGACGGCAATACAGTTGTATTGCCGTCTATGGGACTTGCAATCAAATGACTGCAGGTTCAAGCCCCCCCCCCCCCCCCAGGGGGGAGAGGGGGCAATAAAATAGTAAAAAAAAAAAAAAGCTTTAAAAATATATAAGAAAAAAAATGAAATAAATAAAAGTTCTTAATCACCTCCTTTCCCTAGAATACATATAAAAGTAGAAAATCATATGTCATACGCATATATGTTAGAAGGGTGTTTCTGAAGGTCTATAGTGCTGTACTGTGAGAGGGGGCATTATTTACCATCCAGCGATCATGCTGAGCGTAGAGGACGAGTACTATCAGGAGGGGAGGAGGCGTTCCTCACCGCTCTCACAGTACAGCGCTATAGATGCTGCTGTGAGGAAGGGCCTTCCTGACTGAATGTCAGGAACGCCCTTCTGACATTGAAGAGCAATAGCACTTCACCGTGGGCACAGAACGTGAAAGCCGATAGTACGCTGAATTCAGTACACTGTCGGTTTTCTAGCGTTGTATAAAACCACATGTGCCCCAGGAGGTGAAAGGTCCTCTTTAAGTAGTATATATTCTGTGAAGTTTTGGCTTAGGCCCCCTTTGGACTGTGCTGATCATCTATTGACCAAGTTACATGAATTTTTGAGTCTTAGGGAGCGTTCACACTACCGTCGGTGTCCGACATGTAGTGTCCGCTCAAAATCTGTCACGGACACTAGGAGCGGACACTAGATGTGTCCGTGACACCTGTCATTCACTTGAATGGGCATCGGGTGCGTTCTTTTGCACTCCGTGCCCGTCCTTCTCTGTCCGCAAGAGAAGATGTCCGACTTCTCAAGCGGACAGAGGAACCCTGCATGCAGGGTTTTTCTGTCCGCTTGAGAAGTCGGACATCTTCTCTTGCGGACAGAGAAGGATGGGCACGGAGTGCAAAAGAACGCACCCGATGCCCATTCAAGTGAATGACAGGTGTCACGGACACATCTAGTGTCCGCTCCTAGTGTCCGTGACAGATTTTGAGCGGACACTAGGAGCGGACACTACATGTCGGACACCGACGGTAGTGTGAACGCCCCCTTAGAGGACCACTAAGGTTAGTACAGATAACCCTTGTCAAGAAGAACTTTCTCCAAAACTGACTGTTCCTGTGATCTTGTCCTTCAGTAATGTCTGTTTTCCTGAACAAGTCTACCTAGACCCCAGTTCTGTTGCTAATTTTATACATCAGGCATTAGTTATTTCAATCCCACATTGCATCTGGCTTTTATCAACAGAGCTCCTCTTCCTGAGCCCATCCAGTGTTGTTTATCACCGATCATTTCAGGTTGAAACTGTAACATCTCTGCCTGTTCAGGTCTCTGCGACACCCTCTGCTCGCATGCTGCATTGCAGGAGGCGTGTGCAGTTTGTTAATTTGCTTAGAGTTTTTAGTTGCACTGTGTGAACACGGCTCTAGTTCTGTAATTGAATTTGCACCACACCCGTCTTCTGTCCTTGTTGCCTCTGTCCATTAAGTGGTTAAATTTTTCTTGCCCTGTGATTGACAGCCTGCTTTCCTGTCAGGTCCAGGGCGGGTTCATCCTTCCCTATAAAGTCTTGGCTCACATTCACACTGGTGCCTGTTATTGCCTCGTGCTTGCTGGCTTCTCTTGCTGTTAATTTACTTGTATTCTTATCCTTGACCTCTGGCTTTCCCTATTGACTATTCTTTTGGACTCCGATTTGGCACTGCATTGCTTGACTGTTACCGAACCCTGGCTAGCTAACCTCCCTTCTTGTTGTTCGTCTTGTCTGCGTTTTGTGTATCACATATATAGGAAGGGATCGTCTTCGAGTTGCCGCCTATTACGTAGGATAGGGCCTGGCAATAGGAAGGGACAGTGGGGGGCTTCAGCTTAGGGCTACTTTTCCTTGTGCCCCTTCCTCCAGGGTTCTCCAGCAGCTTCTGGGGAATTGTCATCTAGCTATTCCCTGACAGAAACTTTGTACATTAGGAGTTCCTTCCACATCCTGCCAAAGTCAATCAGTACTCTGTTTCCCGGATTACTGTGGCCACACCTGCATGCCTCAGTCATCGGCTGGAACACTGGGTATGTCATCCAGTGGGATTCCTCATGCCATTTTAGCTGTCAGGCCACCATTCGTTCAACATCTGGACCACCTGTGCTATAGACTTTACCCAGATTGCCTCCTCAATACTCCATTTTCTCTGACCTCGTCAGGAAGAAGGAGCATGAAATACTACCACTTCATTGATCCATTTTCTTGATCCTCTCAGCTTAAGCACCTGGTACAGTATACCGTTGTTTGTTGTTAGTCTTTACTAAAGATATGTACAATTATATTAAGGAGAACCTGGAGAGAGGATTTCTATTTGTTCACAAAAAGGATGGCTCTCTTCATCCATGTATTGATTACTGAGGATCAATAAGATCACTGTAAAGAACAAATATACATATATCCCCTGACATTCATTTTTGAATTATTTGAAAGGATCTGTGGGGAGAAGGTCTTTTTTTTTGGCCAGATCTGGGAAGAGTTTACAGCCTGACCCAGATCAGAGAATGACTGGGCGAGAAGAGATGTGGAGCACTGAGCAACTGGTATCTTTAAAAGGGGTAGTCCCACGGAGTGGCCCCTGTTGTGGGGAATATTCCTACAGATGTTGTCAGATAGAAATGGAGCAACAGAAGCCCTCACCTCCCACGTAGGGGTAAGTGCAGCAAGAAATGTCCGAAATGACCATAGTATTAACCTTTCAAGGATGCATGGGATACCAAATAAGGCACTGTGCTGAATCTAACTTGAACCAACATTCGAACTTTATTGGAAACCAACCAACTTAACACATGACGCTTATAAAAACTAAAGATGAGCGAGTAGTGAAATATTCGATATTCGTTTCGAGTAGACCCTCAATATTCAACTATTCGATTGAATATCGAATCCCATTATAGTCTATGGGGAAAAAATGCTCATTTAAGGGGAAACCACAATTCGAGAGTCACCAAGTCCACAATGACACCCCAGGAAATGATGCCAATGCCTCTGGAACACAACTGGGACAGCAGGGGAAGCATGCCTGGGGGCATCTAACACGCCCAAGTCCCAGTATTACCCCAATATCACAGCCTATCAACTAGACACTTTCCAAACTCAATAGAACCTCTATGAAAGTGGAAAAATACCTGGAAACCTTCTTTCCTCCACAATAGTATGGACAGAAACACAAATTTAAAGCTAAAGAAATATTAGCATGCACCCCTTTAAATCACCTTGCCCATGACAACCACAGATAGCATAGGCAATGGGAAATCCAAAAGACCCCACCCTTAACTGTCATTGTTAATGTGTGTGTGATGTGGTGAGACCTTCAAAAATTACTTTTCTGGCCCTTCACATGAGCCCTTCTAAATTGTTAGAGGCACTTAAGCTGAGCTACCATCAGAGACTGAGGCCCTTGAGGTGACTTCAGCCTTTTACCAGCATAGTTTTAGGCCCTTTAAGTTAGTTCAGCCTTGCACCAGCAGAGTTTTTTTTCCCTTGGGGTGAGATGAGCCTTTAACCAGCAGTGTTTTTGTCCCTTGGAGTGAACTGAGCCTTTAAACGGCAGTGTTTTTTGCCCTTTGGGCAAACTAAGCCTGTAACCAGCATAGATTTTGGCCCTTGGAGTGAACTGAGCCTTGCAGCAGCAGTGTTTTTCTTTTTGGCCCATGGGGTGAGTAGAGCCTTGCACCAGCAGTGTTTTATTTTATGTCCCTTGGGGTGAGTAGAGTCTTGCACCAGCAGTGTTTTTCTTTTTGGCCCTTGGGGTGAGTAGAGCCTTTAACCAGCAGTGTTTTAGGCCCTTTGGGTGAATTTAACCTTTAACCAGCAGAGTTTTAGTTTTTGGCCCTTGGGGTGACCCCCTAAAAAATTAGATTTCAGGCCCTTGGGGGTGATCCCTAAAACATTAATTTTCAGGCCCTTGGGGGAGCCCTAAAAATGTATTTTGCAGTTCCTTGGGGGGAGTCCTAAACATTAATGGGGGGTTTAACTATTTATTTACAGTGAAGGTGGTGGTGTTGGAGTAGGACGAGGAACTTGTGTGCTGGCACAGACACATGGAACTGTGTCTCGTTAGTACTGTGGACGGGACATGCTGGTTGCGGGTCCACAATATCTGCTATCTACCCTAGTATAGGTTCCTGGTGCTCAGGCCTCATCAGCACTACATCCTGCACCCCGCTTGATGTTGTGACACTGATGGCTGCCCCTCTCCAGTATATAATTGGAGTTGAGCTACTGCAGCCTGGATCCCCTCGTCCTCGTCCCCTTGTGCTACTGACGAGCACTGCTGGCAGCCCCTCTCCAGTAGCTGGACTGTAGACTGGATTTCCACGTCCAGGTGCCCACCCCCATCCCTTGATGCTACCCTGACACATCATTGGCCGGTTCAGTGTATGTTTACACTGTTCCTGAGTGTGTGCTGAGCTCTGCTACACACGAGATGTGTGTGACAAGAGGAGTAGATGGAGGGATGGTTGGGAGTAGTGCAGAGCTACTACACCAGAGATTTAGCAGAGTGGCTGATGTTAGCAGTCTGATGCAGCAGAGCTGAGTGTATTAGTCTGCTGCATCAGACTGCTACATCTGCCAGCTCTGCTACATCGGGCCGTGCGCTCAGCTCAACTCCAGAGTAGTTGAGCTGAGTGTGCAGTATCAGATAAACCCCCTCCCCCCCACCGTTGTCCACTTACCTGCAGCTCCCAGCTCCTCTTCTTGGTCCGGTCCGGTCCTCAGAGCGCCCTGCCCCCCCTCTCCCCGACTAGTATTATAGAGAAAGCAGGGCTTAGGAGAGTGTGGGCGGGTCTCCCCGCCCAGTACCCGCCCACACTCTCCTAAGCCCCTCCTTCTCTATAATACTAGTCAGGGAGAGGGGTGGGGCTTAGGAGAGTGTGGGAGGGTACTGGGAGGGGAGACGTGAATGATGCCCTGCCTACCAAGCCCCACCTACTCCCTGCAAATCTACAATACTAGTCTAGGGAGGTGGGGCGCAGGGCGCTCTGAAGAGGACAGAGGACCCCGCCTCCCTAGACTAGTATTGTAGAGATGCAGGGAGTAGGCGAGGCTTAGTGCGACTGGAGAGTGTGGGCGGGGAGACATCAGAAGACTCTGAAGACAAGTGGACAGAGGAACGGACCAAGAAGAGCTGGGAGCTGTAGCTATGCAGGTAAATGGACAACGGTGGTGGTGGTGGGGGTTAATCACTACACAGCGTGGGAATCCAACAATCGGTACAGCTGAGTGTGTAGCAGGTTCAGCTCTGCTTCATCTTGGCATAGGAATGCATTGACCAGCATTGATTGGCCGAATGCCGTACTTCTGTATGGCATTCGGCCAATCAACGCTGGTCAATACGTTCCTATGGGAAAAAGTCAGCTTGCGCATATCGCAAGCTGACAGGGATCCCGACGAGATGGAGCCCCAAAGAGTTGGGTGAGTAACATTTTCCCCTAAATAAAGGTTATCCCTAGCTAACCCTGCCTGTAGATCTGTCCCTGTCTCACAGTCACATAGTTCATGGTAAATCCACCATTCGTCTAAATTGGAGGTTATCTGTTTCTGGCCGCCAATTCCTTTTTCCAAATTTTTTTTCACTGCCTACGTTGTCGTAGTTCCTGTCCCACCTCCCCTGCGCTGTTATTGGTGCAAAAAACGCCTTGTATTCGATTGTAATAGAATATCCCGAATGGCCTGATATTCGATCGAATCTGTATGCGTTCGCTCATCTCTACAGGCTATCTTTTTACGCTATTCACTGTGTGGCCAAAATGACATGTCACCTGTATTCTATGTTTCGCTACAATTCTGGGGATACTAAATTCATATAGCTTTAATTAAATTTTAACCCCTTAACAAAAATCCAAAACTGTGTCAAAAATGTTTTTTCTAAAAGTCGCCATATTCTTAAACCTGTAACTTTTTTATACTTCCGTATATGATCGCTGGCTCCGGCTCCGGAAAAATGGAGGCGCCCTCGCGCCACTGGGAAAAGGGCGCCTCGGTCAGCTTTGACCAAGGTGCCAGAAGGGTTAATGCCTGCAATCGGTGTGGGAACCAACCATGGGCATTAGCGCTGGGTGTCTACTGTATAAAACGCCATCCCCTGACGAAGGCGACACGCCGAAAAGCGTGTCGGGTGGTCAGCCTGCGGGTATCCCGGTTACTAAACACAGTGATGGAGTAAGTAGGATGAATGGAGCAGCATGAATCATAATCCAAAAATGGTCAAATTGCTTACCCATGGGAGAAATCAGAGGAAGTAACTGGGACAAGCACTCCAGACACTTGCAGGCCGGGCAGCAGCAGCTCCGGGGGATGACGCGTTCCCCGCTCTTAGGGATGGAGGGAGCCGGGGTGCTGCTTGTTCACAGCGCAGGATGAGAGTCATCTCAGTCACACTGGCAGGCAGGGCTGCCGCAGCCTCAGCTCAGCCTGCGCTGTGAACAAGCAGACACCGGGGAAACCTGGGCGGCCACAGAACGCCGCTGTCTCCTGCTCTCATGCTCCGCCCTACTCCGCTCACATGCCCAGCCCCACCCATAGACCCACCCCACCCACAGACATGCCCCAGGCCCGCCCACAGGCCTGCCCCGGCCCCGTCCACAAGAAGTGGGTAGTAGATCTTTTGCCTTGGTCAGTTTATAAAGTAGCTCACATGCTGAAAAAGTGTGAGCACCCCTGTTCTAAACACTATTAGGTGGAATTAATATAACCTTTAGGGACTCATTATTCCATGCAGCGCTGACCTCTTGTGGGAAATGTTCCTGTATTTGTTTATGTGTTCATCCCTGGTGTATTTTACATATACATTAATAAAAACTTTTTTGTAATTCTCTATACGTTGAGTGCATTTTTTACCTCAGGTATTTTTTTTGTTGTTGTTGTGTATCTCCCTTTGGAGGTTAAGAGCACGAACCTAAGAGGGGTATAAACCATATGGAGGGGTGATTTTCCACTTGATTACTATAAGTCTTTCATTCCCCCTTCAGTGCTATGTTTCTGTTGTTCATATGTATAAAACAGTAGCCGGGTGCCTGTCACGTTTAAAGGGGTTGTCCCATCACAAGGATCCTATCTATACTGCTTGTTAATGTGGATGTAAGACTTTTCATAAATACACTGCTTCAGCAAAACTGCTTTGTTTGTCCACTATCTTACTTTAATTCAATTCATTGTTGACACAGCCCTTGACGTAACTGTTCAAAAGTCAAGTGATGTTTCTGTGCTCTCAGAGGTTGCATGTGAAACCCCGCCCAACAAATGATGCAAGAAACCAGGAAGAAAGAAGATTTTACAGCAGTGAAGACTGGTGAGTATGCGACGTGGGAATACCCCTTTAAACACCCGATATCAGCCGTACTAGTACAGCGGATGTCAGGAAGGGGTTAAACATCTATGAGGGTCATGGTCAAGCTCCTTTGTAAAGTCCAAGAACATCATATCCAAAGCCTCCCCTCCAGTGGTGAACCTAGCCCCTCTGCTGCCTGAGGCAGTCGATCAAAAGACACCCCCCCTCCAGACTGAAGACGGGGGGATTTGGGGGGAGGCTCAGTTAGGTTTTTCTCTTGATCGTCCGCATCAGGTAGCGGGGGGAAGTGTGCATCTATATATTATGTATATGTATATTATATATATATTATGTCCCACAGCAGCCCCCTGAAACCTGCCCACCCAACTCTATTATGCTCCACAGCCGCTGTGGGGCATAATAGTGGTTGCAGGGGGGCCGCTGCTACTCTTTTTTTAAATGACACCCCCCCCTCCTGTTTTTATAACAAACTGGTAAAACCGATATGTAAATTAGCCTGTCTGTGCACCCTGGGCGTTCCTCCAAGCCACCGTGCACCCCCCTGCATCATACCTTGAAACCGGCCCCTTTTTAGCTTGCGCGCCAAAAATTCCTCCTCCTCTCCCCCTGTAACCGCCTCCAGCGTCTCTCATCTCACTCCTGTACATTGAAATCTCGGGCACGCACAGTAACACTCCCTTCTGAGCGCTACTGCACATGCCCGAGCACCATTTTCTTGTGGACAGACGAAGAAAGCATGCAAATGGTGTAACGCTGGAGGCGTTACAGGGAGAGAGAAAGAGGAATTTTTGGAGTGCAAGCAAGACGGGGCGGTTTGAAGGTATGACGCAAGGGGATGCGTATAGGTTTCTGCGCTAGGCTCTGCCTAGGCCGGATGCGGGAAGTCCTTCCGGGCAGCGCCGTACTATTACGGCGGATGTCAGGAAGGGGTTAAGGAGCCCCCTGTGCTGCCTAATATTTAACTGACATTTTTATGCAACCGATGGACCTTCTGTTCTCACTGTCTGAGAGCAGGGTTTGTAGTCACTTCTAGCTACGCGGCGGCCGTGCAAGCAGACTCCAGGGAAAGCTCTGTGAGCTGTTGTATGAGAGCCTGAGGTTATAGCCCCGCCTCCTCCAGCCTCCAGTTCAGCAATGGGTGCGGGGCCATCTGAAGCCTTGCTGCTGCTATAGCTCAGCTCCTGCCATCTGCATCCTGCAAAGTTCCCCCAGGAGGAGGAGAGGAGCAAAGTGAAAGTAAAAAAGAAAAACCACCAGGTACCTACTGGAGAGGGGGGAGGGAGGTTGGGCTACTCCTATTAATGTCAGGCATTTGGGGTTATTTAACTAGTTTTAGTAACTCCATGTGCCTCACATTAATAGCAATTAACCCCATCATATCCCTCACATTAATCCCTGTGTGCTTCACATAAGGGTTACTAATATGTGAGACATATGGAGGGACTAATAAAGGACCTCAGTGATGAAGATAATTAATTATTACCTGCATATGTCTCACATATCAGTAACTCTTATGTAAAGCACATGGGTTAATGTAAGGGACATGATGGGGTTAACTGCTATTACTATGAGGCGCATGGAGTTACTAAGCTGTAATGTACATAACCAGACTTTGTATTCACAACTGAGGATAAAAGTAAGGACCCAGTGGCATGAGGGCGGGTTCACACCTGCGCCCGGTCTCCGCTTTCAGGTTCCGTCTTCTGCCCGAGAAACTGGACAGGAAACGGAAACCAGTAGTCACTTTTTAAGCTCATTCATTTGAACGGGTTTGCAAAGTGTCTGTCCGTGAGTGTTTTGTGATCTCCGCGGCGAAACCATTTTCTTTTAGTCAGACATGCAGGATTTTGTGTCCAGCTAAAAAAAAAAAAAGTTTCGCCACGGACACCACAAAACGCTCACGGGCAAACTTTTGTCCTCCTCCCCCCAACAGTGGCCCCCCGCACACAGTATTACATGCCCAGCATTGTCTCCCCCACACAGTATTATACGCCCAGCAGTTTCTCTCGCCCTCCCCCCCCCCCACAGTATTATATGCTCCCAACAGTCCCCCTCCACTCCGGGGCTATTATTATATTCTCGGGTTTCCTCAGACCCCAGGCTATAATAATCGGAGGCCTAGGGAAGGTCAATAAAAATACCAAACACTGATACTCACCTTGCCTCATCTTTCCTGGGCATCCTGGCAATGGCTGTCTGCAACATCTTCGGCCATCTTCCCGACATCTCTACTGAGGCCTGTGATTGGTCCTCAGCAGTCACGTGGGGGCGCACTGGTGTCATTACGCCGCTGCGGCCCATGTGACTGCTGGGGCCTGATCACAAGTGGATTTCTGAACAAAACACCCAATGCAGATGTGAACTAGGCCTAAGGCTGAGGCCCCATGTTGCAGAAACAGCGTGTTTGTTGCAGTTTTTTGAGCCAAAGCCAGGAATGGATTGAGCAGAAGGTACAAGTATAAGCACTTTCTTTATGTTTCCCATTACTTTTGTAGCCATTCTTGGCTTTAGTTGAGAAAAGAAAACGCAGCAAAATCTGCAACAAAAAAAAGCTGCGTTTCTGTAACATGGGTCCTCAGCCTCAGGGTGTTTCTTTTCAGGTGGTGACACACTGTGTACCCAGGTGCGGCTATAGCCAAATCCAGTTCCCAGGTACCAGTGCTGTCACTTTGGGGTAAGTGTGACACTCATTAATTTCTGGTGGTGGTTTTGCTGTTGCCGCACAGTCAGGAATTAAAAGTGGCTGAAATTAATCTGCGTTTCACTTGTAGAAAAGTGAAAGTACCAGTGGCCGGGGACTGGATGCAGCATCCAGGTACATAGTGTGTCCCCGTCCTACTCACTCTGCTCCCAGTCACATACATTCATCTCTAATTGTAGGTTACACGTGTACTTACATGGTTTCTAATGGATAAGTACACGCGTGTCCAGGCAAATAGTGGTAAACATATGTGGTTGGGAGCACAGTATGGCAGCACCTCTATGTTACAGTTTGTGGTATGACTTTAGTGTAGGTGTCATCAATATTAAAATTATTGCGCGGCACTCCGAGGACCTCATCTGTGATTTTTTTTTTTAATTTAAATCGACACGCCAAACAAAAAAGGTTGCCTACTCCTGGTATAACAAAAACCCCATAGATTGTAAGCCCTCGCGGACAGGGTCCTCTACCCCACTGTGCCAGCCGGTCACTGTTAGTATTATATCCACCGGTACATTCTGTGTATTGTATGTAACCCCCAAATGTAAAGCACCATGGAATTAATGGTGCTGTATAAATAAAGAAGAAGAAGAAGAACCCCTTTAAGGCCCCATTCACATCTGTGCTCAGATTTCTGTTCGGGAAGTCCAATCGGGGACACCTGAAACAGAAACCTAATCCGCATTAAAAAGCAGTTACCAGGGAAACCCGCGGACCCCATAGACTATAATGGTATCCGAGTGGTTTCCACTTGGTTTCCTGCAAGCTCCACTTTTCTCTCCGCATAATTTGTGCAGAAACCACAAGGACCCCATTATAGCCATGGGGTTCAATATGGTTTCCTTCGGTAACTACTTTTTAATGCATATAGATTTCTGTTCATGGGGTGCCCAAGAGGACTCCCCAAATGGAAACCTGAACACAGATGTGAACTGGGCCTAAGGCTGGGGCCCCACGTGGCGTAGACACTGTGATTTTTTTTTATGCATCTATGTGAATCAAGCTATTAGGATGCAGAATTTAAAGTTCTATTAATAATGTTTGGTTTATATTACATTGAATTTCTTTAATATAATTAAAATATAGTTTAATGTGATTATATGTGTATTCGGTTACTGAATTATGACGTTTTTACAGTATCTTAGAATCTAGGGCCCCACTTGAAAACTCACCCAGGGCCCCATTTTGCCTAAAACCGGCCCTGCCTCTGTGGTCAAAACTCCCTGTACACTTCCATCTAATCCTATAGAGTCATATTTAGTAATAGTTTACTCTTTTGCAACTGACAGTTTCTTCACAACAGTATCCTGTAAGCATAGGAAGAGCACTTAGTGCTTACAGGAGTGTCATGTCCTCACCCCAGGTTACCCCCCACAGTATCATGTCCCCCCACACTGACATGTCCCCCTCAGCATGCCCCCACAGCCTCATGTCCTCACCCCAGGTTACCCCCACAGTATCATGTCCCTCCCACACTGACATGTCCCCCTCAGCTTACCTCCACAGCCTCATGTCCTCACCCCAGGTTGTCCCCACAGTATCATGTCCCCCCCACACTGACATGTCCCCCTCAGCTTGCCCCCACAGCCTCATTTCCTCACCCCAGGTTACCCCCACAGTATCATGTCCCCCCACACTGGCATGTCCCCCTCAGCATGCCCCCACAGCCTCATGTCGTCACCCCAGGTTACCCCCACAGTATCATGTCCCCTAATACTAACATGCCCCCCTCAGCTTACCCCCACAGCCTCATGTCCTCACCCCAGGTTATCCCCACAGTATCATGTCCCCCCACACTGACATGCCCCCCTCAGCATGCCCCCACAGCCTCATGTCCTCACCCCAGGTTGTCCCCACAGTATCATGTCCCCTAATACTGACATGCCCCCCTCAGCTTGCCCCCACAGCCTCATGTCCTCACCCCAGGTTGTCCCCACAGTATCATGTCCCCCCACACTGACATGCCCCCCTCAGCTTGCCCCCACAGCCTCATGTCCTTACCCCAGGTTGTCCCCACAGTATCATGTCCCCCCACACTGACATGCCCCCCTCAGCTTGCCCCCACAGCCTCATGTCCTCACCCCAGGTTATCCCCACAGTATCACGTCCCCCCACACTGACATATCCCCTCAGCTTGCCCCCACAGCCTCATGTCCTCACCCCAGGTTGTCCCCACAGTATCATGTCCCCCCCCACATTGACATGCCCCCCTCAGCTTGCCCCCACAGCCTCATTTCCTCACCCCAGGTTGCCCCCACAGTATCATGTCCCCCCACACTGACATATCCCCTCAGCTTGCCCCCACAGCCTCATGTCCTCACCCCAGGTTGTCCCCACAGTATCATGTCCCCCCACACTGACATATCCCCTCAGCTTGCCCCCACAGCCTCATGTCCTCACCCCAGGTTGTCCCCACAGTATCATGTCCCCCCACACTGACATGCCCCCCTCAGCTTGCCCCCACAGCCTCATTTCCTCACCCCAGGTTGCCCCCACAGTATCATGTCCCCCCACACGGACATGTTCCCCTCAGCTTACCCCCACAGCCTCATGTCCTCACCCCAGGTTGTCCCCACAGTATCATGTCCCCCCACACTGACATGTCCCCCTCAGCTTACCCCCACAGCCTCATTTCCTCACCCCAGGTTGTCCCCACAGTATCATGTCCCTCCACACGGACATATCCCCCTCAGCTTACCCCCACAGCCTCATGTCCTCACCCCAGGTTGCCCCCACAGTATCATGTCCCCCTCAGCATGCCCCCACAGCCTCATGTCCTCACCCCAGGTTGTCCCCACAGTATCATGTCCCCCACACTGACATGTCCCCCTCAGCTTGCCCCCACAGCCTCATGTCCTCACCCCAGGTTGTCCCCACAGTATCATGTCCCTCCACACTGACATGCCCCTCTCAGTTTGCCCCCACAGTATCATGTCCCCGCACCTTCCAGGTTACCCCCATAGTGTCATGCCCCAACCCCGTTTCCCCACAGTTTCATGTCCCCCCCAGGTTGCTTCCACAGCTTCATATCCCCCCAGAACTGATGCACCCAGAATAGTTTATAGAGGAACCAAAGACTAAAGACTAGACCCAGTTCTGACAAGTGAGTTGACACTCCGGTGCGGAGCTTTAAATGATAAAATTCTTGGACTACACTTTCATGTATTACTGACTACAGTTATAAATGTGAGGTTCTTAGCGCACAGTTTGGTGAATTGTGCGAGCCCATCTGCCACGTCACGGCGACCTCATTCAGATGGGTCCCTACACTAAGACTTTATTTTCCCCCCTTCTAATCTATAGACAAGACCCCAGAAATCAAATTCTTAAAAACTGCATTGCAACAGCGAATCTTTTAGAAGTTTATCTCTTGTCCTATATGTAAAGTGTTAGTGTAGGGACCCATCCTAATAAGACCACTAAGGTGGTTGATGGGGTGAAGCATGTCATATAAAAAATTTGCTATTACATCACAATGGCTAATACATAAGAATATATTATAATATACTAGTAACATAACGTACTATGACGGATATATATTTTTATCTATTGAATTAAATGTGTTTAAATATATGGCACAATTGGTACATAATTGGCACACCTTAAAGAAAAAAATATCTAAATATACAGCATTTTATGATAGAAACTATATACATACAGTACACACCTTACAGAATCAGAATATGGACAAACAACAATATGGAATGAGAAGCAGCACTCCAACGTATTGTTAATAACTCTATAGTAGGTTCATTCTTCCATTATCTAGTGCCACTTTTGTAATTCGCCTATAGATATTAATATCTCTATCTATCTATCTATCTATCTATCTATCTATCTATCTATCTATCTATCTATCTATCTATCCATCTATCTATCCATCCATCCATCCATCGTTGTAAAGATTTTATTCTCTATATATACTATACTTGTTTACTGTAAATATAGGTGCCTATTACATAAGTGGACAATAAATATATACACAACAAAAACCTGACACATATTCTATATTAAGACAAATTAAATAAGTTTAACTAGATATAGACATGTTATATATAATTAACACAAACACCAACATATACTGTGTACATAGATATTGATAGATATTATAGTATTAAAGTCATTATTCCACTATTAGTATTTATCCACAAGGATACATTGCTGATTGTTGGCCGTCTGATTACTGAGACTCCCTCTGATCCTGAGAACTATGGAAGTTTTAACACTGCTGTGAATACAGCCAAGATGTAGGCATTAGGACTTTGGATTGATGGGGGTCTCAGGGGTCAGACTGTCTTCACTCCTCTTTTCCTACCCCTCTTCTTCTTCTTCTCTCTCCTTATGTCCTCTCCTCCTACTCCACCTCTCCTACCCTCCTACTTTTATATCTTTAGCACTGTGTCTCTCCTCCTCCTACCTCTCCCCTAATCTTCTCTACCCCGATATTATCTCCTCTCTTTCTACCTCTCCTCTCCTCTAACCCCTCCTCTCCATTTCCTCCTCCTCACTTTCTACCTCCTCTACACCCTCCTCTTTCATTTTCTTGCATCTCTCTTCTCTTTACCGACCTCTTCTGTTCTTAACTTTCTCTTCCTCCTATGTCTCCTCTTCTCCTTCCCCTCCAAAACTTCTCCCCTCCTTTCTCTTTTAATCCCCTTTTCCTTTTATTTGACCTCTCCTCCTGTCTGTCCTCTCACTCCTCACAACCCGCTCCTCTCCTCCAATTCCTCCTCTCTTCTCAACTCCTCTTCCCATCTTTCCTCTCTGCTATTCCTTCTCTCTTCTCCTTTTATTAACCCTCTTTTCCTCTCACCTTACCCCTCCTCAACCAGTACCAATCCTCTCCTTCTATCTCTTCTCTCCTTCTACCTCGTCCTCTTCTCCTGTACCTGCTCTCCTGTCCCTTTACCGCTAGTCTCATCTCCTCCTCATCTCCTAGTCTCAGCCCTTCTCTTTCTATTAATTTGCTCCTCTCCTCTTACCACCTCAGATCTCTCCATCTACCAATCTTTTCCCTCAATTCCTCTCTCCTATTATCCTCTCCCATCCTCCACTCCTTTTGATATACATTGTTTCCTCTCCTATTACCCAATCTCTCCTTTTGCACCTCCTTTTCTGTCATTTTACAACAACTCTTCTCTCCACTTACCCCTCCTCTCCTGCTCCTTTACTTATACTCTCATTTCCTACTATACCACACCTTTTCAACTAGCCCTCCTCCACACCTTCCTCTTTTCCTACCATTCCTCTCCACTCCTCCTATTTATCTTCTCCGACTACTCTTTCTCTCCGTTCACCCCCCATATCCTCACATCTCCCCTTCTCCCCTATGCCTCCACTCCTTAAACTTCTGTTTTCCTCTTTCCCCTCTTTTTTCCATTCCTTTTTATCTCTTCTCCTACTGATCTTCTCCTCTCACCCCTTCCTACTTCTCCACTCCTTCTACACCTCCTCTTCTACCCCTACTTTCCTCCAACTCCTCATTTTCTATCCTTTTACTCTTTCTCTCCTATTATAACTACTTTCCATTTCTGCTACCCATACTGTCCTCTCTTTTTTCTTATTTTTCCTCTTTTACTACCCCTTTTCTCCTCTCCTTTTCTCTAACCCCTCAACTCCTTTTCTCTTAGCCCTCCATAACACTTGTCTTTCCCCTCCTGTCTCCTTACCTCTCCTCTAAACCCACTCCTCTTCTCCTCCAATCCTCCTACCATTCTCTTCACCCCTTTTCCAGAATAGCTTCTCACTGATCCTCACCACACTGTTCCTCACAGCTTCTTCTCCTCTCCTTTTTTTCACTTCTCATCCAGCCACACCTCACTTCTCTTCTCTCTTCCATCCTTATCTTTCCATTCCTCATCTCCTACCCCTACTCTCCTCTTTCCTTTGTCTTCTCTATGCCTTTCTTCACTCTTCTTGTCCTACCACTTTCTCTCCTGATACCACACCTCATAAACTAGCCCTCCTTTTGTCCTACTCCTTATTTTCTCCTACCCATCCTCTCCTCCTACTCCTTCTCTCCTCTCCTTTCACCTCTCCTCTTCTCTGGAATTATTAACCATCTACATAAGCAAACATTATAGATAGATACTATCTGTGTAGATACAAAGATAACTTTTCTTAGGTCCAATAACTAAAACTACCAGTTTCTGACATATAGTGACAGTATTGAAAAATCTGCTAATGCAAATGTCTGAACCCGAGGATAGTCTACAGTACCATACAGGGTAACTATGTCAATTCTCCCAGAAACTGAACTGAAATACAAATTTAAAAGCCCCATTCCCCCAAGACTCTCCTCTTCTCGTATGCTTACTTGTACCATTTCCTCCCCTCCTCTCCTTTCCTCCAACCCCTTCTTGTCTTTCTTCCTACCTCTCTTCTTTTTTTTAACCCTCCTCTCCCCTTAAACGCCTCCTCTCCCCCTTCCTTTTACCTATACAAACCCTTCGCTCTACTTCTCCTACTCCTTCCTTTCATCATGCCATACCTATTCCGCTAGTCCTCTTCCACACCTCCCCCTCATCTTTTTCCATGACTCCTCTACATATACTCTACCTCTTCTCTTACTACTCCTCTCCTCCTACCCATCATCTTCTTTTACTCCTTCTCTCTTTTCACCCCTCCTATCCTCACACCTCCCCTCCTCACTGATGCCTCCTCTAATCAAACATCTACTTTCCTTTATCCCACCCATTCACCCTTTTCCTTCTACCCCTCCTTGTCGATCCTCCTACCCCTCTTCTCCTATTACTTCTCCACTTCTTAACCTCCTCTTCTCCTACCTCTACTTTCCTCCCACTCCTCCTTTTCTATCCTCCTACACTTCTCTCCTCCTATAACTACTCTCCTCTTTTACTACCCTTTTGTCTCCTCTCCATTCCTTTTACCCCTCCTCTCATCTTACCCCTGCATGACACTTCTCTTTCCCCTACTCTCCTCTTACCTCTCCTATAAATCCACCCTTCCTCTCCTCCTACTCCTCCAAGCCTCCCACCTCTGCTCTTCACTTCTCCTAACCTTTCTGTCTTTTCTGGTATAGCTTACCTATGATCCTCACCAATATTAAACCAAAACAATCCCAATACTAGATGCTGGTAACAAAGATACCAAACAAACAATCTATATACTCCAACCTAGTATCAATGTTAAAGTCATAAATAATACAAAAACATAGAATGTATCAAATATAATTTATTAACATAATGACATGATTATTTAAGAGGGAAGTTAAAACATCTAAAAACATTAAAAACTGCATACATCACAGAGGAGTGGAGGTCGCAGTGGAAAGGTTGAGCCAATATAGCATAGACATAGATCACGTGAATAGAAAAATACAAACTGTGATAAGGGATGCAAGCTCAAACGCAGCCATTATATATCTCTATCTATCTATCTATCTATCTATCTATCTATCTATCTATCTATCTATCTATCTATCTATCTATCTATCTATCTATCTAGACTACGGCAATAGAGCATTATTCCCATCACATGTTATTTGGCATACAGGAAAATTTTAGCAAGATGATTATGCAAGAACACCAATATTGTTCACCAACTGTGACCTCTATTCTGAGCCCTGACATACGTTTCACACCACTGCTTTGTCAGGGGGATACCCTTCCTCTCCTGCTGCTCCTCCAAGGCTCCCACCTTTGCTCTTCACTTTACCACTCTGCTCCTCTTAGTCCTCTTCCTCTCTCTCCTTTTTTCTCTTCTCATCCTTCCCCATCTCACTTCTCCTTTTCTCTTATCCCTCTTTTTCTTTCCATTCCCCACCACCTACCCCTATCTGACTAGCCCTCCTCTCCTGCTATCTATGTAGATACAAAGATAACTTTTCGTAGGTCCAATAACTAAAACTACCAGCGTCTAACATATAGTGACAGTACTGAAAAATCTGCTAATGCAAATGTCTGAACCCGAGGATAGTCTACAGTACCATACAGGGTAACTATGTCAATTCTCCCAGAAACTGAACTAAAATACAAATTTTAAAGCCCCATTCCCCCAAGACTCTCCTCTTCTCGTATGCTTACTTGTACCATTTCTTCCCCTTCTCTCCTTTCCTCCAACCCCTTCTTGTCTTTCATCCTAAATCTGTTCTTTTTTTAACCCTCCTCTCCCCTTACGCTTCCTCTCCACCTTCCTTTTACCTATACAAACCCTTCTCCGCTCTACTTCTCCTACTGCTTCCTTTCATCATACCATACCTCTTTCGCTAGTCCTCCTCCGCACCTCCCCCTCATCTCTTTCCATGACTCCTCTACACCTTCTCCACCTCTTCTCTTACTACTCCTCTCCTCCTATCCATCATCTTCTTTTACTCCTTCTCTCTTCTCACCCCTCCTATCCTTACACCTCCCCTCCTCACCGATGCCTCCTCTAATCAAACCTCTACTTTCCTTCATCCCACCCATCCACCCTTTTCCTTCTACCACTCCTTGTCTATCCTCCTACCCCTCTCCTCTCCTATTACTTCTCCACTTCTTAACCTCCTCTTCTCCTACCTCTACTTTCCTCCCACTCCTCCTTTTTCTATCCTCCTACACTTCTCTCCTCCTATAACTACTCTCCTCTTTTACTACCCTTTTGTCTTCTCTCCATTCCTTTTACCCCTGCTCTCATCTTACCCCTGCATGACATTTCTCTTTCCCCTACTCTCCTCTTACCTCTCCTATAAATCCACCCTTCCTCTCCTCCTACTCCTCCAAGCCTCCCACCTCTGCTCTTCACTTCTCCTAACCTTTCTGTCTTTTCTGGTATAGCTTACCTATGATCCTCACCAATATTAAACCAAAACAATCCCAATACTAGATGCTGGTAACAAAGATACCAAACAAACAATCTATATACTCCAACCTAGTATCAATGTTAAAGTCATAAATCATTCAAAAACATAGAATGTATCAAATATAATTTATTAACATAATGACATGATTATTTAAGAGGGAAGTTAAAATATCTAAAAACATTAAAAACCGCATACATCACAGAGGAGTGGAGGTCGCAGTGGAAAGGTTGAGCCAATATAGCATAGACATAGATCACATGAATAGAAAAATACAAACTGTGATAAGGGATGCAAGCTCAAATGCAGTCATTATATATCTATCAATCTATCTATCTATCTATCTATCTATCTATCTATCTATCTATCTATCTATCTATCTAGACTACGGCAATAGAGCATTATTCCCATCACATATTATTTGGCATACAGGAAAATTTTAGCAAGATGATTATGCAAGAACACCAATATTGTTCACCAACTGTGACCTCCACTCTGAGCCCTGACATACGTTTCGCACCACTGCTTTGTCAGGGGGATACCCTTCCTCTCCTGCTGCTCCTCCAAGGCTCCCACCTTTGCTCTTCACTTCACCACTCTGCTCCTCTTAGTCCTCTTCCTCTCTCTCCTTTTTTCTCTTCTCATCCTTCCCCATCTCACTTCTCCTTTTCTCTTATCCCTCTTTTTCTTTCCATTCCCCACCACCTACCCCTATCTGACTAGCCCTCTTCTCCTGCTATCTGTGTAGATACAAAGATAACTTTTCGTAGGTCCAAACAACTAAAACTACGAGCGTCTGAGATATAGTGACAGTATTGAAAGATCTGCTAATGCAAATGTCTGAACCCGAGGATAGTCTACAGTACCATACAGGGTAACTATGTCAATTCTCCTACAAACTGAACTAAAATACAAATTTTAAAGCCCCATTCCCCCAAGACTCTCCTCTTCTCGTATGCTTACTTGTACCATTTCCTCCCCTTCTCTTCTTTCCTCCAACCCCTTCTTGTCTTTCATCTTACCTCTCTTCTCTTTTTAACCCTCCTCTCCCCTTACGCCTCCTCTCCACCTTCCTTTTACCTATACACACCCTTCTCCGCTCTACTTCTCCTACTGCTTCCTTTCATCATACCATACCTCTTCCGCTAGTCCTCTTCCACACCTCCCCCTCATCTTTTTCCATGACTCCTCTCCACCTTCTCCACCTCTTCTCTTACTACTCCTCTCCTCCTACCCATCATCTTCTTTTACTCCTTCTCTCTTCTCACCCCTGCTATCCTCACACCTCCCCTCCTCACTGATGCCTCCTCTAATCAAACCTCTACTTTCCTTCATCCCACCCATCCACCCTTTTCCTTCTACTCCTCCTTTTCTATCCTCCTACCCCTCTTCTCCTACTACTTCTCCACTTCTTAACCTCCTCTTCTCCTACCTCTACTTTCCTCCCACTCCTCCTTTTCTATCCTCCTATACTTCTCTCCTCCTATAACTACTCTCCTCTTTTACTACCCTTTTGTCTCCTCTCCATTCCTTTTACCCCTCCTCTCATCTTACCCCTGCATGACACTTCTCTTTCCCCTACTCTCCTCTTACCTCTCCTATAAATCCACCCTTCCTCTCCTCCTACTCCTCCAAGCCTCCCACCTCTGCTCTTCACTTCTCCTAACCTTTCTGTCTTTTCTGGTATAGCTTACCTATGATCCTCACCAATATTAAACCAAAACAATCCCAATACTAGATGCTGGTAACAAAGATACCAAACAAACAATCTATATACTCCAACCTAGTATCAATGTTAAAGTCATAAATAATACAAAAACATAGAATGTATCAAATATAGTTTATTAACATAATGACATGATTATTTAAGAGGGAAGTTAAGACATCTAAAAACATTAAAAACCGCATACATCACAGAGGAGTGGAGGTCGCAGTGGAAAGGTTGAGCCAATATAGCATAGACATAGATCACATGAATAGAAAAATACAAACTGTGATAAGGGATACAAGCTCAAACGCAGTCATTATATATCTCTATCTATCTATCTATCTATCTATCTATCTATCTATCTATCTATCTATCTATCTATCTATCTTAAGGAAAGTCATAGTAGATATACACTTTATATAAAGGGTTAAACATACCCCGGATGTACTAATAACAATATTGACCACGGCAATAGAGCATTATTCCCATCACATGTTATTTGGCATACAGGAAATTTTTTAGCAAGATGACTATGCAAGAACACCAGTATTGAATATACCATAAATAGACATGAAATTATGCACAAATGTTTGCTCACCAACTGTGACCTCCACTCTGAGCCCTGACATATGTTTTGCACTACTCCTTCGTCAGGGGGATACCCTTCCTCTCCTCCTGCTCCTCCAAGGCTCCCACCTTTGCTCTTCACTTCTCCTAACCTTTCTGTCTTTTCTGGTATAAATTACCTCTGATCCTCACCACTCTGCTCCTCTTAGTCCTCTTCCTCTCTCTCCTTTTTTCTCTTCTCATCCTTTCCCATCTCACTTCTCCTTTTCTCTTATCCCTCTTTTTCTTTCCATTCCCCACCACCTACCCCTACCTAACTAGCCCTCCTCTCCTACAACCCCAGCTTTACACCTTTACATCTCTTTTCTTCTCTTCTATCACTCCTGTCCTCTTACCCATCCTCTCTTCCTCTCCTACTCTATAATTCCTCTCCTTCTACCCTTCTTCTCCTCTCATCTCCTCCTATCGCAACTCTTCTTTTACCCCACCTGTCCTTCCCTGCTATAATGACTTGCTCTGCATCTACCTCTACTCTTCTCACTTATCGCCCCTTTCCTTTTCATTTATCAATTCTTAAATTATAACAGTAAACAGTTACAGTTTGCAGAAACATTGGTAGAGTGCAGGTGTTACAGTGCGAGAAGAGGCCTTGACCGTCTCCCCCTTTCCTTTTCTACTTGTTTTGCCTAACCTTTTATTTTACCCCTCATCTCCTCCTCCAATTACATATCCTTTCCTTTTATCTATCCTATCTTCTATCTTCTATCTATTCTATATTATACCTATCTTACCTCTATCATCTCCTCCTACTGCACTTTCCCAACCACCATCCTCTCCTCTTCTCCTAACACTCCTCTGCTCTCCTCCTATCTCTCCTCAACTTTCCTCCAAACCCTTCTATTCTTTCTTTCTACCCCTACTCTCCTTGTACATCTCCTTTTCACCTGTGCTTCCTCTCATTGAACGCCTCCTCTCTCTTCCCACCATTCCTATCCTCCTAACCTTCCACTCCTCCTACACCTCATCCCCACCTTCCTTTCATCTCCTGTCCTTCTATACCTCCTTGCCTCTCATCATACCCATTCACACCTCCTACCATCCCACTCTTCTTCTCATGCCACTTCTCCTATCCCTCCTCTCATCCTACTCCTACTTTTCTCCACTCTACTACCCAGCCTCTCCCCCTATCCTTCCTATCCTTTCACCTCTCGTCCTCCACAATTACTATCCATCTACCTAAGCAATTATTATACCTATAAATAATATCTTTGTAGATACAAAGAGAAATTTCTAAAACATAACTTTGATTAGAGCCACACAACTAAAACTACCACCGTATGAGACATAATGACAGTGTTGCAACATCTTATAGCTATCTAAATTGGTTTGCTACTTCCCTAAGTCTGAATCCCATACAGTGTAACTATATTAATTGTCCCAGAAGATGAATTCAAATACAAATTCGAAAATCCCCCAAATCTCTTCCCTTATATGCCTCCTCTCCTTGTCCCCCTCCTCCTGTCCTTCCAGTTTTTGTCTCTCATCGCACCTCGTTCTCATTTCATCTCCTCCTACCCCTTCTATGAGCCAACTTCTCCTCTCCTGCTATAACAACACCCCTTTGCTCCTGCCCCTACTCTTCTCTCCTTTTCATTTATTCCCCCTCTACTTTCCTACTTCTTTCTCCTCTCCTTTTATCTTACTCCTCTTTTCCTCCTTATCTTACCCATCCCTTCCTACTATTCTTCCTTTCCTCTTTCTTCTTCTTTTCTATCTTTTCCTTACACCTATCCTCTCTTCCTATCACTTATCTATCACTCATACTATCACTTTTCAAATACTCTCCTCTTCTCCTAATACTTCTCTGCCTTCCAACTACCCCATCTCATATTTCCTCCTATCCCTTCTCTCTACTCTTCCTACCCCTCCTCTCCTTGTGCCTTTCTCTGCAACTCCTTTCCTCCCCTCCTACCCATTCACATCTCCTACTGCTCCACTCTTCACCTCATACCCCTTCTCTTACCTCTTCTGTCCTCCTACTCCTACTTTTCTCTCCTTCTATGACTCTGCTCCTCTCTATAACTACTCTCTTCTTCTTTTACCCATGCTCTCTTTTCCTTTCCTGTTATCCATGCTTTCTTATCTTTTCCTACCATTTTTTTCTCTACTGCTTACCTCTTACCTCTCTTCTCCTACCTTCTCACCTCCTATAACTACTCTCTTCTTTTACTACCCCTTTTTTCCTCTGCTTTTCTCTAACTCTTCATCTCCTCAACTACTACAGCTACTCTCCTGCTGCCCTTCCTCTCCTTTTACCCCTCCAGGACACTTCTCTTTTGCTTCCTCACCTCTTACCTCTCCTCTGTACCCACCCATCTTCTCCTCCTACTCCTCCAAGCCTCTTACCTCTCCTCTTCACTACTCCAACACCTTCTTTCTTTTCTGGTATAGCTTATCTCCACTCCTCATCACACTGCTACTCATAGCCCTATTCCCCTCTCCTTTTCTCTCTTCTCATGCTTTTTCTTTCCATTTATCACCTCATACCCCTCCTCTCCTCTTTTCACTCTCCTCTCCATTCCTTTCTCCACTCTTCTTTTACTACCACTTCCACTCCTCATATCACACCTCATCAACTAGCCCTCCTGTTTTCTTACCTCTTTTCTTCTCATATCACTCCTGTCCTCCTACCTATCCTCTCCTTTTACCCCTCCATAACACTTCTCTTTTCCCTCCTACTCCTTCAAGCCTCCTACCTCTTCTTTTTTTTTCTCTCTGGTATAGTTCCTCACCATTGTGTTCCTCAAAGCCCTCTTCCCCTCTCCTTTTCTCTATCCTCATCCAACCTCACTTCAATTCTCCTCTTTTCTTATCCCATCTTTCCCTTCCATTCTTCATCTCCTACCCCTCTTCTCCTCTTTCCACTCATCTTTTCCTACCACTTCCTCTCCTCATACCGCACCTCTTCTCCTACCCATCATCTCCTCCTACCCCTCCTCTACACCTACCTCTACTCTTCTCTTGTCCTATCACTCCTCTACTCCTACTCCTTCTCTCTTTTCCTCCTGTCCCTCCTCTTCTCGCACCTTTCCTCTTCTCTAGAATTACTAACCATCTACCTAATCAAACATTATACCAATAGATACAATCTGTGTAGATACAAATATAAATTGCTAAAAAATAACTTTTATTAAATTCACACAAATAAAATTCAGGGCCCCTTCACACGGCGTAAGCGCTCGGCTCATTCCGAGCCGTACACGCGAGTGCTTCTAAACACTTCCCAACTTTACGAGCGCTCCCATTGAAGTGAATGGGAAGTGTTTAGAAGCGCTCACGTGTACGGCTCGAAATGAGCCGAGCGCTTACGCCGTGTGAAGGGGCCCTAACAGTGTCTGAGATATTACAACAGTATTTCAAAATTAGTTTGCTACGTCCTAAGTCTGAAGCCCCAGGATAGTCTACAGTACTCTTCTCTTCTCTCCTCTCGTCATACACCCCCTCTATTTATACCTCTCCAATAAAATGATATATACATATACAATATAATGTACACACTTTGCTGATAATGTAGATAGACATACCTGCTATGATCACAGACATCATTCGCACAGACAATACATATATGGTACCTTAAATACCTCCGATGAATTTGTTGTTAGTTGTCCTGCATAGAAATAAGGATAAAACCATGTCGGCTACAAAGTTTATGGTAGAAGTAATATGTAACATACAAATGTTATGTATCGACAGCGGGTGAACATTCACAATAATTTCCTCTGGTGGACTCAGGACCCCCACCCTATCACTGTACTTTATCACATATTGGAGAAATAAAAAGTCATATAATAAGGTATCATAAAATGAGCATTTATATTAGGGTCAGGTGTATCAGGTAACAGGTACCATCAATTATTTGTACCAAACAGAATATTTTCTGCACAATATAAGTCACTGGTCCAATAGCTATATATATACATTGCTGCTGTTGTATTAGATCAGAAGGGTATTAACCAAGTGTACACAGTGCTAATATTGGTAAGGTCTGTTCACATTACTCATGTGACATCTATATGATCCACATGTCTGTAAATACTATTAATATATACATCTAGTGGCTAATGCATGTAACTGCCTCACAGGTACATATATCACCCATGTAGAAATCAATATTACAGTCTACATATTACCCGTACTACACAGTGTAATAATCCTACTGTCTATAAACGGACTACAAGTATACGGCAGCCATGTTCTCGGCATCTGTCAGCCTGCAGATATATCTTACTTATGTACTGAGAGCGATTCCTACTCCATGTATTATATGGGGGCAAATAGATGAAAGTAGACGGCAGGACAGACGTCATGGGTTTTAATGGTAGAAATATAAAATCAGGATTTCAGGTTGTCAGTTTTATAACTACTGTATATGGAATAGCAGAGCTGACTGCGCTCTTCTTCCTGCCCCATAACAACCCAAACCTGACTGAGCGGAGATAACTGATGGCAACTGAAGCCATTGGACACAGGAAGAAATCTTATTATAAATGATTAGAAACATGAATATAAATGTTTCCTATTTGTTCTATAAATGATGGGGCAGAATAGAGAGAAGCTCATGTGAACAGAGACTAATACTGGTCATGTAATAACAGTCGCCCCCTAGCTGTTACCTGTAATACAGTCTGTGTAATGATCGGTCATGTCTTCAGATTCTCAGGATTAGGATTAGATCCCGGTCACTTACCAAAGACATGGCCACAAGGTCCATCCCGGCTGCAGAGAGAAGATCACAGACGTCTGCCATCTCTCCTCCACTAACTGACTGCACCAACTGATTTTTCAAATTCCTATCCTGCAATCCTATTGGTTGTAAGAGGATGCAGTTACCATGGCGACATATGCAGCTGATTTAACCCCTTCAGTACCAATACTGTTTTAGCATTAAGGCCTGATTATCTATAGGCATCGCTGTCTATGGACTTATTAAGCTCAATAAATTCTAATAGCCATATGGTTTAGCTTTGACATTGATGTAACCTTATCAAGGCTTGTTATGGTCAGACAAGTAATATTATTTAATATATCTATTTAGAGGTAGATATAAAGCATATCATTAATTAACTTTTATTTTTGGGGTGAATAGCGGGGGATTTAGCAATTTCTCTATTTTCTGAAAATGTGCATAGAACATATTAACTTTCTTATTCTGTTGGAGGATGAGGATAGATTTATTTATTTGCAGCTACCTCTACATTTACATTGGTCATAGCACCAGGCAGGATGGGTTGTGGTTACAGGACCCTATCAGAGAGAAAATTGTTGGGACCGGCTTCTATCAGACATCTACGGCATATACTGTGATTATACTATATACAGTATATCTAAGATGAGAATAACCCCGCTGTGACCTGTTCTAGAAATTAAATTACAATTCTTGCATTGGTCACTTTTAGGGATGAGCAAATGGATTTGTTACAAGTTCTGACCATTAAGAATTTGCCAAAAATTCCAGGTTTAGTTGAATCTGAAGTTTCTGGGAATCGCCACGCCCAAACCACTATTATACTCTGAGCTATTCAGATCTCAGAATATAATAAGCTGAGCCCCAGGGAAGGCGAGTAAACTTGCGGTCCCTTCAGGCATCTTCCAGACTCCTGAATGTCAGTGCCCTCCAGGGACAGCTGAAGTCTGTTTTGGGGCCTGAGTAGTCACATGAACTGTACCCACATCATTACATTTATATGGGCACAACCCACGTGACCGCTGAGGCACAATCCCAGGCTCCAGCGTACAATAAAACTTATATCCTACTCGGCAGCATGAAAGATATACCATACAATGAACTTTATAGGGAGCCCTTGTGACCTGTATCAGGTAATAACAATACATTTTATTTATTTAGTGCCAACATATTTCTCAGCTTTGTACAATTTGTAGGGTTCAAGTACAGACAAAAAAGATACATTGCAAAGAAATAGTCACTTCACACAATGGGACTGAGGGCCCTGCTCGCAAGAGCTTACAATCTATAAGGTAGAGGGGGTGACACAAGAGGTAACAGGGGCGGCATCGGAGGTAGCATTGCTTATACAGGGTCAGACAATTTTGTAATAGAGCTCCTGGGCCCACAGCAAAATGTGGACGCTATAACAGTATGCCTCCCTGCACCCCACTCAGCCTAATTTTGTAGTGATGTCCCTTTCACTATCCTCACACTTCTGTCTCCAGGGTTTCCATGGTGGTACCAAAGAGGTGCAAAATGGCTGTAAAAAAATGGACCGTGACGGGAACATGTTTTCAAAGATCCATACATTTCAGTGTATTGACGGATGCTCGAAAACAGCTGAAAATAAGACATGAACTAAAATAAATCTAATAGCAAGTCAGTGGGTCCACTATCTTCCTAGGGATCTGACCATGACTGCACCCCCACCTACTATGTTCCATTTCTAAATCTACTGTGTAAAACTGTTGTGGAGGAAACCCCACTGACATCAGGGGCAGGGTATGAAGTCATCTGACCATACTTGCTGGTCTACTCTCACTGCCGTTCCGCACTGTTCTTCATGGCTGTGGGCACTGTGCTTCAGTCCTTGCCTGTAGGGTGTGCAGGCCTTTTATGAACCTATAAATCTTACCAGTGGATCTCCTGCAAATGTGGACTATTTAACATACTTTACTCCACAGGATGCCCTGCTTCCTATATACTCTCATTTGATCTCTGCCTGTTTTCTGACTCTGATCCCATGCTGCTTACACTGACCTCTGCCTATATTACTGTACTGAGTCTGTGCCAGCTGCTCTGACCTCTACCTATATTACTGTACTGAGTCTGTACCACCTGCTCTGACCTCTGCCGATATTACTGTACTGAGTCTGTGCCACCTGCTCTAACCTCTGCCTATTATTACTGTACCGAGTCTGTGCCACCTGCTCTGACCTCTGCCTGGATTACTGTATTGAGTCTGTGCCACCTGCTCTAACCTCTGCCTATTATTACTGTACCGAGTCTGTGCCACCTGCTGTAACCTCTGCCTATTATTACTGTACTGAGTCTGTGCCACCTGCTCTAACCTCTGCCTATTATTACTGTACTGAGTCTGTGCCACCTGCTCTAACCTCTGCCTATTATTACTGTACTGAGTCTGTGCCACCTGCTCTAACCTCTGCCTATTATTACTGTACTGAGTCTGTACCACCTGCTCTAACCTCTGCCTATTATTACTGTACCGAGTCTGTGCTACCTGCTCTGACCTATGCCTATTATTACTGTACCGAGTCTGTGCCACCTGCTCTAACCTCTGCCTATTATTACTGTACCGAGTCTGTGCCACCTGCTCTAACCTCTGCCTATTATTACTGTACCGAGTCTGTGCCACCTGCTCTGACCTCTGCCTATATTACTGTACTGAGTCTGTGCCACCTGCTCTGACCTCTGCCTCTATTACTGTACTGAGTCTGTGCCACCTGCTCTAACCTCTGCCTATTATTACTGTACTGAGTCTGTACCACCTGCTCTAACCTCTGCCTATATTACTGTACTGAGTCTGTGACACCTGCTCTAACCTCTGCCTATATTACTGTACTGAGTCTGTGCCACCTGCTCTGACCTCTGCCTGGATTACTGTATTGAGTCTGTGCCACCTGCTCTAACCTCTGCCTATTATTACTGTACCGAGTCTGTGCCACCTGCTCTAACCTCTACCTATTATTACTGTACTGAGTCTGTGCCACCTACTCTAACCTCTGCCTATTATTACTGTACTGAGTCTGTGCCACCTGCTCTAAACTCTGCCTATTATTACTGTACCGAGTCTGTGCCACCTGCTCTAACCTCTGCCTATTATTACTGTACCGAGTCTGTGCCACCTGCTCTAACCTCTGCCTATTATTACTGTACCAAGTCTGTGCCACCTGCTCTAACCTCTACCTATTATTACTGTACCGAGTCTGTGCCACCTGCTCTAACCTCTGCCTATTATTACTGTACCGAGTCTGTGCCACCTGCTCTAACCTCTGCCTATTATTACTGTACCGAGTCTGTGCCACCTGCTCTAACCTCTGCCTATTATTACTGTACCGAGTCTGTGCCACCTTCTCTAACCTGTGCCTATTATTACTGTACCGAGTCTGTGCCACCTGCTCTAACCTCTGCTTATTATTACTGTACCGAGTCTGTGCCACCTGCTCTAACCTCTACCTATTATTACTGTACCGAGTCTGTGCCACCTGCTCTAACCTCTACCTATTATTACTGTACCGAGTCTGTGCCACCTGCTCTAACCTCTGCCTATTATTACTGTACCGAGTCTGTGCCACCTGCTCTAACCTCTGCCTATTATTACTGTACTGAGTCTGTGCCACCTGCTCTGACCTCTGACTGGATTACTGTACCAAGTCTGTGCCACCTGCTCTGACCTCTACCTATTATTACTGTACCGAGTCTGTGCCACCTGCTCTAACCTCTGCCTATTATTACTGTACCGAGTCTGTGCCACCTGCTCTAACCTCTGCCTATTATTACTGTACCGAGTCTGTGCCACCTGCTCTAACCTCTGCCTATTATTACTGTACTGAGTCTGTGCCACCTGCTCTAACCTCTGTCTATTATTACTGTACCAAGTCTGTGCCACCTGCTCTAACCTCTACCTATTATTACTGTACCGAGTCTGTGCCACCTGCTCTAACCTCTGCCTATTATTACTGTACCGAGTCTGTGCCACCTGCTCTAACCTCTACCTATTATTACTGTACCAAGTCTGTGCCACCTGCTCTAACCTCTGCCTATTATTACTGTACCGAGTCTGTGCCACCTGCTCTAACCTCTGCCTATTATTACTGTACCGAGTCTGTGCCACCTGCTCTAACCTCTGCCTATTATTACTGTACCGAGTCTGTGCCACCTGCTCTAACCTCTGCCTATTATTACTGTACTGAGTCTGTGCCACCTTCTCTAACCTGTGCCTATTATTACTGTACCGAGTCTGTGCCACCTGCTCTAACCTCTGCCTATTATTACTGTACCGAGTCTGTGCCACCTGCTCTAACCTCTACCTATTATTACTGTACCGAGTCTGTGCCACCTGCTCTAACCTCTACCTATTATTACTGTACCGAGTCTGTGCCACCTGCTCTAACCTCTGCCTATTATTACTGTACCGAGTCTATGCCACCTGCTCTAACCTCTGCCTATTATTACTGTACTGAGTCTGTGCCACCTTCTCTAACCTGTGCCTATTATTACTGTACTGAGTCTGTGCCACCTGCTCTAACCTCTGCCTATTATTACTGTACCGAGTCTGTGCCACCTGCTCTAACCTCTGCCTATTATTACTGTACTGAGTCTGTGCCACCTGCTCTAACCTCTGTCTATTATTACTGTACCAAGTCTGTGCCACCTGCTCTAACCTCTACCTATTATTACTGTACCGAGTCTGTGCCACCTGCTCTAACCTCTGCCTATTATTACTGTACCGAGTCTGTGCCACCTGCTCTAACCTCTACCTATTATTACTGTACCAAGTCTGTGCCACCTGCTCTAACCTCTGCCTATTATTACTGTACCGAGTCTGTGCCACCTGCTCTAACCTCTGCCTATTATTACTGTACCGAGTCTGTGCCACCTGCTCTAACCTCTGCCTATTATTACTGTACCGAGTCTGTGCCACCTGCTCTAACCTCTGCCTATTATTACTGTACTGAGTCTGTGCCACCTTCTCTAACCTGTGCCTATTATTACTGTACCGAGTCTGTGCCACCTGCTCTAACCTCTGCCTATTATTACTGTACCGAGTCTGTGCCACCTGCTCTAACCTCTACCTATTATTACTGTACCGAGTCTGTGCCACCTGCTCTAACCTCTACCTATTATTACTGTACCGAGTCTGTGCCACCTGCTCTAACCTCTGCCTATTATTACTGTACCGAGTCTATGCCACCTGCTCTAACCTCTGCCTATTATTACTGTACTGAGTCTGTGCCACCTTCTCTAACCTGTGCCTATTATTACTGTACTGAGTCTGTGCCACCTGCTCTAACCTCTGCCTATTATTACTGTACCGAGTCTGTGCCACCTGCTCTAACCTCTGCCTATTATTACTGTACCGAGTCTGTGCCACCTGCTCTAACCTCTGCCTATTATTACTGTACCGAGTCTGTGCCACCTGCTCTAACCTCTACCTATTATTACTGCACCGAGTCTGTGCCACCTGCTCTAACCTCTGCCTATTATTACTGTACCGAGTCTGTGCCACGTGCTCTAACCTCTGCCTATTATTACTGTACCGAGTCTGTGCCACCTGATCTAACATTTGCCTATTATTACTGTACCGAGTCTGTGCCACCTGCTCTAACCTCTGCCTATTATTACTGTACCGAGTCTGTGCCACCTTCTCTAACCTGTGCCTATTATTACTGTACCGAGTCTGTGCCACCTGCTCTAACCTCTGCCTATTATTACTTTTTTTTTTTTTTTTTTTAAATGTAGATTGTGAGCCCCACATAGAGCTCACAATGTACATTTTTCCCTAACAGTACGTCTTTGGAATATGGGATGGAAATACATGCTAACACGTGGAGAACATACAAACTCCTTGCAGATGTTTTTTTTTTTTTTTTTTTTGCCCTTGACGGGATTTGAACACCAGGACTCCAGTGCTGCAAGGCTGCAGTGCTAACCACTGAGCCACCGTGTGGCCCCTCTCTGCCTATTATTACTGTACCGAGTCTGTGCCACCTGCTCTAACCTCTGACTATTATTACTGTACCGAGTCTGTGCCACCTTCTCTAACCTGTGCCTATTATTACTGTACCGAGTCTGTGCCACCTGCTCTAACTTCTACCTATTATTATTGTACCGAGTCTGTGCCACCTGCTCTAACCTCTACCTATTATTACTGTACCGAGTCTGTGCCACCTGCTCTAACCTCTGCCTATTATTACTGTACCGAGTCTGTGCCACCTGCTCTAACCTCTGCCTATATTACTGTACTGAGTCTGTGCCACCTGCTCTAACCTGTGCCTATTATTACTGTACCGAGTCTGTGCCACCTGCTCTAACCTCTGCTTATTATTACTGTACCGAGTCTGTGCCACCTGCTCTAACCTGTGCCTATTATTACTGTACCAAGTCTGTGCCACCTGCTCTAACATCTGCCTATTATTACTGTACCGAGTCTGTGCCACCTGCTCTAACCTCTGCCTATTATTACTGTACCGAGTCTGTGCCACCTGCTCTAACCTCTGCCTATTATTACTGTACCGAGTCTGTGCCACCTGCTCTAAACTCTGCCTATTATTACTGTACCGAGTCTGTGCCACCTGCTCTAACCTCTACCTATTATTACTGTACCGAGTCTGTGCCACCTGATCTAACCTCTGCCTATTATTACTGTACCGAGTCTGTGGCACCTGCTCTAACCTCTGCCTATTATTACTGTACCGAGTCTGTGCCACCTGCTCTAACCTCCTCCTGGATTACTGTATTGAGTCTGTGCCACCTGCTTTAACCTCTGCCTATTATTACTGCACCGAGTCTGTGCCACCTGCTCTAACCTCTACCTATTATTACTGTACCGAGTCTGTGCCACCTGCTCTAACCTCTGCCTATTATTACTGTACCTAGTCTGTGCCACCTGCTCTATCCTCTACCTATTATTACTGTACCGAGTCTGTGCCACCTGCTCTAATCTCTGCCTATTATTACTTTACCGAGACTGTGCCACCTGCTCTAACCTCTGCCTATTATTACTGTACTGAGTCTGTACCACCTGCTCTGACCTCTGCCTGGATTACTGTATTGAGTCTGTGCCACCTGCTCTAACCTCTGCCTATTATTACTGTACTGAGTCTGTGCCACCTGCTCTGACCTCTACCTGGATTACTGTATTGAGTCTGTGCCACCTGCTCTAACCTCTGCCTATTATTACTGTACCGAGTCTGTGCCACCTGCTCTAACCTCTGCCTATTATTACTGTACCGAGTCTGTGTCACCTGCTCTAACCTCTGCCTATTATTACTGTACTGAGTCTGTGCCACCTGCTCTAACCTCTGTCTATTATTACTGTACTGAGTCTGTGCCACCTGCTCTAACCTCTGACTATTATTACTGTACCGAGTCTGTGCCACCTGCTGTAACCTCTGCCTATTATTACTGTACTGAGTCTGTGCCACCTGCTCTAACCTCTGCCTATTATTACTGTACTGAGTCTGTGCCACCTGCTCTAACCTCTGCCTATTATTACTGTACTGAGTCTGTGCCACCTGCTCTAACCTCTGCCTATTATTACTGTACTGAGTCTGTACCACCTGCTCTAACCTCTGCCTATTATTACTGTACCGAGTCTGTGCTACCTGCTCTGACCTATGCCTATTATTACTGTACCGAGTCTGTGCCACCTGCTCTAACCTCTGCCTATTATTACTGTACCGAGTCTGTGCCACCTGCTCTAACCTCTGCCTATTATTACTGTACCGAGTCTGTGCCACCTGCTCTGACCTCTGCCTATATTACTGTACTGAGTCTGTGCCACCTGCTCTGACCTCTGCCTCTATTACTGTACTGAGTCTGTGCCACCTGCTCTAACCTCTGCCTATTATTACTGTACTGAGTCTGTACCACCTGCTCTAACCTCTGCCTATATTACTGTACTGAGTCTGTGACACCTGCTCTAACCTCTGCCTATATTACTGTACTGAGTCTGTGCCACCTGCTCTGACCTCTGCCTGGATTACTGTATTGAGTCTGTGCCACCTGCTCTAACCTCTGCCTATTATTACTGTACCGAGTCTGTGCCACCTGCTCTAACCTCTACCTATTATTACTGTACTGAGTCTGTGCCACCTACTCTAACCTCTGCCTATTATTACTGTACTGAGTCTGTGCCACCTGCTCTAAACTCTGCCTATTATTACTGTACCGAGTCTGTGCCACCTGCTCTAACCTCTGCCTATTATTACTGTACCGAGTCTGTGCCACCTGCTCTAACCTCTGCCTATTATTACTGTACCAAGTCTGTGCCACCTGCTCTAACCTCTACCTATTATTACTGTACCGAGTCTGTGCCACCTGCTCTAACCTCTGCCTATTATTACTGTACCGAGTCTGTGCCACCTGCTCTAACCTCTGCCTATTATTACTGTACCGAGTCTGTGCCACCTGCTCTAACCTCTGCCTATTATTACTGTACCGAGTCTGTGCCACCTTCTCTAACCTGTGCCTATTATTACTGTACCGAGTCTGTGCCACCTGCTCTAACCTCTGCTTATTATTACTGTACCGAGTCTGTGCCACCTGCTCTAACCTCTACCTATTATTACTGTACCGAGTCTGTGCCACCTGCTCTAACCTCTACCTATTATTACTGTACCGAGTCTGTGCCACCTGCTCTAACCTCTGCCTATTATTACTGTACCGAGTCTGTGCCACCTGCTCTAACCTCTGCCTATTATTACTGTACTGAGTCTGTGCCACCTGCTCTGACCTCTGACTGGATTACTGTACCAAGTCTGTGCCACCTGCTCTGACCTCTACCTATTATTACTGTACCGAGTCTGTGCCACCTGCTCTAACCTCTGCCTATTATTACTGTACCGAGTCTGTGCCACCTGCTCTAACCTCTGCCTATTATTACTGTACCGAGTCTGTGCCACCTGCTCTAACCTCTGCCTATTATTACTGTACTGAGTCTGTGCCACCTGCTCTAACCTCTGTCTATTATTACTGTACCAAGTCTGTGCCACCTGCTCTAACCTCTACCTATTATTACTGTACCGAGTCTGTGCCACCTGCTCTAACCTCTGCCTATTATTACTGTACCGAGTCTGTGCCACCTGCTCTAACCTCTACCTATTATTACTGTACCAAGTCTGTGCCACCTGCTCTAACCTCTGCCTATTATTACTGTACCGAGTCTGTGCCACCTGCTCTAACCTCTGCCTATTATTACTGTACCGAGTCTGTGCCACCTGCTCTAACCTCTGCCTATTATTACTGTACCGAGTCTGTGCCACCTGCTCTAACCTCTGCCTATTATTACTGTACTGAGTCTGTGCCACCTTCTCTAACCTGTGCCTATTATTACTGTACCGAGTCTGTGCCACCTGCTCTAACCTCTGCCTATTATTACTGTACCGAGTCTGTGCCACCTGCTCTAACCTCTACCTATTATTACTGTACCGAGTCTGTGCCACCTGCTCTAACCTCTACCTATTATTACTGTACCGAGTCTGTGCCACCTGCTCTAACCTCTGCCTATTATTACTGTACCGAGTCTATGCCACCTGCTCTAACCTCTGCCTATTATTACTGTACTGAGTCTGTGCCACCTTCTCTAACCTGTGCCTATTATTACTGTACTGAGTCTGTGCCACCTGCTCTAACCTCTGCCTATTATTACTGTACCGAGTCTGTGCCACCTGCTCTAACCTCTGCCTATTATTACTGTACTGAGTCTGTGCCACCTGCTCTAACCTCTGTCTATTATTACTGTACCAAGTCTGTGCCACCTGCTCTAACCTCTACCTATTATTACTGTACCGAGTCTGTGCCACCTGCTCTAACCTCTGCCTATTATTACTGTACCGAGTCTGTGCCACCTGCTCTAACCTCTACCTATTATTACTGTACCAAGTCTGTGCCACCTGCTCTAACCTCTGCCTATTATTACTGTACCGAGTCTGTGCCACCTGCTCTAACCTCTGCCTATTATTACTGTACCGAGTCTGTGCCACCTGCTCTAACCTCTGCCTATTATTACTGTACCGAGTCTGTGCCACCTGTTCTAACCTCTGCCTATTATTACTGTACCGAATCTGTGCCACCTGCTCTAACCTCTGTCTATTATTACTGTATCGAGTCTGTGCCACCTTCTCTAACCTCTGCCTATTATTACTGTACCGAGTCTGTGCCACCTGCTCTAACCTCTGCTTATTATTACTGTACCGAGTCTGTGCCACCTGCTCTAACCTCCTCCTGGATTACTGTATTGAGTCTGTGCCACCTGCTTTAACCTCTGCCTATTATTACTGCACCGAGTCTGTGCCACCTGCTCTAACCTCTACCTATTATTACTGTACCGAGTCTGTGCCACCTGCTCTAACCTCTGCCTATTATTACTGTACCTAGTCTGTGCCACCTGCTCTATCCTCTACCTATTATTACTGTACCGAGTCTGTGCCACCTGCTCTAATCTCTGCCTATTATTACTTTACCGAGACTGTGCCACCTGCTCTAACCTCTGCCTATTATTACTGTACTGAGTCTGTACCACCTGCTCTGACCTCTGCCTGGATTACTGTATTGAGTCTGTGCCACCTGCTCTAACCTCTGCCTATTATTACTGTACTGAGTCTGTGCCACCTGCTCTGACCTCTACCTGGATTACTGTATTGAGTCTGTGCCACCTGCTCTAACCTCTGCCTATTATTACTGTACCGAGTCTGTGCCACCTGCTCTAACCTCTGCCTATTATTACTGTACCGAGTCTGTGTCACCTGCTCTAACCTCTGCCTATTATTACTGTACTGAGTCTGTGCCACCTGCTCTAACCTCTGTCTATTATTACTGTACTGAGTCTGTGCCACCTGCTCTAACCTCTGACTATTATTACTGTACCGAGTCTGTGCCACCTGCTGTAACCTCTGCCTATTATTACTGTACTGAGTCTGTGCCACCTGCTCTAACCTCTGCCTATTATTACTGTACTGAGTCTGTGCCACCTGCTCTAACCTCTGCCTATTATTACTGTACTGAGTCTGTGCCACCTGCTCTAACCTCTGCCTATTATTACTGTACTGAGTCTGTACCACCTGCTCTAACCTCTGCCTATTATTACTGTACCGAGTCTGTGCTACCTGCTCTGACCTATGCCTATTATTACTGTACCGAGTCTGTGCCACCTGCTCTAACCTCTGCCTATTATTACTGTACCGAGTCTGTGCCACCTGCTCTAACCTCTGCCTATTATTACTGTACCGAGTCTGTGCCACCTGCTCTGACCTCTGCCTATATTACTGTACTGAGTCTGTGCCACCTGCTCTGACCTCTGCCTCTATTACTGTACTGAGTCTGTGCCACCTGCTCTAACCTCTGCCTATTATTACTGTACTGAGTCTGTACCACCTGCTCTAACCTCTGCCTATATTACTGTACTGAGTCTGTGACACCTGCTCTAACCTCTGCCTATATTACTGTACTGAGTCTGTGCCACCTGCTCTGACCTCTGCCTGGATTACTGTATTGAGTCTGTGCCACCTGCTCTAACCTCTGCCTATTATTACTGTACCGAGTCTGTGCCACCTGCTCTAACCTCTACCTATTATTACTGTACTGAGTCTGTGCCACCTACTCTAACCTCTGCCTATTATTACTGTACTGAGTCTGTGCCACCTGCTCTAAACTCTGCCTATTATTACTGTACCGAGTCTGTGCCACCTGCTCTAACCTCTGCCTATTATTACTGTACCGAGTCTGTGCCACCTGCTCTAACCTCTGCCTATTATTACTGTACCAAGTCTGTGCCACCTGCTCTAACCTCTACCTATTATTACTGTACCGAGTCTGTGCCACCTGCTCTAACCTCTGCCTATTATTACTGTACCGAGTCTGTGCCACCTGCTCTAACCTCTGCCTATTATTACTGTACCGAGTCTGTGCCACCTGCTCTAACCTCTGCCTATTATTACTGTACCGAGTCTGTGCCACCTTCTCTAACCTGTGCCTATTATTACTGTACCGAGTCTGTGCCACCTGCTCTAACCTCTGCTTATTATTACTGTACCGAGTCTGTGCCACCTGCTCTAACCTCTACCTATTATTACTGTACCGAGTCTGTGCCACCTGCTCTAACCTCTACCTATTATTACTGTACCGAGTCTGTGCCACCTGCTCTAACCTCTGCCTATTATTACTGTACCGAGTCTGTGCCACCTGCTCTAACCTCTGCCTATTATTACTGTACTGAGTCTGTGCCACCTGCTCTGACCTCTGACTGGATTACTGTACCAAGTCTGTGCCACCTGCTCTGACCTCTACCTATTATTACTGTACCGAGTCTGTGCCACCTGCTCTAACCTCTGCCTATTATTACTGTACCGAGTCTGTGCCACCTGCTCTAACCTCTGCCTATTATTACTGTACCGAGTCTGTGCCACCTGCTCTAACCTCTGCCTATTATTACTGTACTGAGTCTGTGCCACCTGCTCTAACCTCTGTCTATTATTACTGTACCAAGTCTGTGCCACCTGCTCTAACCTCTACCTATTATTACTGTACCGAGTCTGTGCCACCTGCTCTAACCTCTGCCTATTATTACTGTACCGAGTCTGTGCCACCTGCTCTAACCTCTACCTATTATTACTGTACCAAGTCTGTGCCACCTGCTCTAACCTCTGCCTATTATTACTGTACCGAGTCTGTGCCACCTGCTCTAACCTCTGCCTATTATTACTGTACCGAGTCTGTGCCACCTGCTCTAACCTCTGCCTATTATTACTGTACCGAGTCTGTGCCACCTGCTCTAACCTCTGCCTATTATTACTGTACTGAGTCTGTGCCACCTTCTCTAACCTGTGCCTATTATTACTGTACCGAGTCTGTGCCACCTGCTCTAACCTCTGCCTATTATTACTGTACCGAGTCTGTGCCACCTGCTCTAACCTCTACCTATTATTACTGTACCGAGTCTGTGCCACCTGCTCTAACCTCTACCTATTATTACTGTACCGAGTCTGTGCCACCTGCTCTAACCTCTGCCTATTATTACTGTACCGAGTCTATGCCACCTGCTCTAACCTCTGCCTATTATTACTGTACTGAGTCTGTGCCACCTTCTCTAACCTGTGCCTATTATTACTGTACTGAGTCTGTGCCACCTGCTCTAACCTCTGCCTATTATTACTGTACCGAGTCTGTGCCACCTGCTCTAACCTCTGCCTATTATTACTGTACTGAGTCTGTGCCACCTGCTCTAACCTCTGTCTATTATTACTGTACCGAGTCTGTGCCACCTGCTCTAACCTCTACCTATTATTACTGTACCGAGTCTGTGCCACCTGCTCTAACCTCTGCCTATTATTACTGTACCGAGTCTGTGCCACCTGCTCTAACCTCTACCTATTATTACTGTACCAAGTCTGTGCCACCTGCTCTAACCTCTGCCTATTATTACTGTACCGAGTCTGTGCCACCTGCTCTAACCTCTGCCTATTATTACTGTACCGAGTCTGTGCCACCTGCTCTAACCTCTGCCTATTATTACTGTACCGAGTCTGTGCCACCTGCTCTAACCTCTGCCTATTATTACTGTACTGAGTCTGTGCCACCTTCTCTAACCTGTGCCTATTATTACTGTACCGAGTCTGTGCCACCTGCTCTAACCTCTGCCTATTATTACTGTACCGAGTCTGTGCCACCTGCTCTAACCTCTACCTATTATTACTGTACCGAGTCTGTGCCACCTGCTCTAACCTCTACCTATTATTACTGTACCGAGTCTGTGCCACCTGCTCTAACCTCTGCCTATTATTACTGTACCGAGTCTATGCCACCTGCTCTAACCTCTGCCTATTATTACTGTACTGAGTCTGTGCCACCTTCTCTAACCTGTGCCTATTATTACTGTACTGAGTCTGTGCCACCTGCTCTAACCTCTGCCTATTATTACTGTACCGAGTCTGTGCCACCTGCTCTAACCTCTGCCTATTATTACTGTACCGAGTCTGTGCCACCTGCTCTAACCTCTGCCTATTATTACTGTACCGAGTCTGTGCCACCTGCTCTAACCTCTACCTATTATTACTGCACCGAGTCTGTGCCACCTGCTCTAACCTCTGCCTATTATTACTGTACCGAGTCTGTGCCACGTGCTCTAACCTCTGCCTATTATTACTGTACCGAGTCTGTGCCACCTGATCTAACATTTGCCTATTATTACTGTACCGAGTCTGTGCCACCTGCTCTAACCTCTGCCTATTATTACTGTACCGAGTCTGTGCCACCTTCTCTAACCTGTGCCTATTATTACTGTACCGAGTCTGTGCCACCTGCTCTAACCTCTGCCTATTATTACTTTTTTTTTTTTTTTTTTAAATGTAGATTGTGAGCCCCACATAGAGCTCACAATGTACATTTTTCCCTAACAGTACGTCTTTGGAATATGGGATGGAAATACATGCTAACACGTGGAGAACATACAAACTCCTTGCAGATGTTTTTTTTTTTTTTTTTTTTGCCCTTGACGGGATTTGAACACCAGGACTCCAGTGCTGCAAGGCTGCAGTGCTAACCACTGAGCCACCGTGTGGCCCCTCTCTGCCTATTATTACTGTACCGAGTCTGTGCCACCTGCTCTAACCTCTGACTATTATTACTGTACCGAGTCTGTGCCACCTTCTCTAACCTGTGCCTATTATTACTGTACCGAGTCTGTGCCACCTGCTCTAACTTCTACCTATTATTATTGTACCGAGTCTGTGCCACCTGCTCTAACCTCTACCTATTATTACTGTACCGAGTCTGTGCCACCTGCTCTAACCTCTGCCTATTATTACTGTACCGAGTCTGTGCCACCTGCTCTAACCTCTGCCTATATTACTGTACTGAGTCTGTGCCACCTGCTCTAACCTGTGCCTATTATTACTGTACCGAGTCTGTGCCACCTGCTCTAACCTCTGCTTATTATTACTGTACCGAGTCTGTGCCACCTGCTCTAACCTGTGCCTATTATTACTGTACCAAGTCTGTGCCACCTGCTCTAACATCTGCCTATTATTACTGTACCGAGTCTGTGCCACCTGCTCTAACCTCTGCCTATTATTACTGTACCGAGTCTGTGCCACCTGCTCTAACCTCTGCCTATTATTACTGTACCGAGTCTGTGCCACCTGCTCTAAACTCTGCCTATTATTACTGTACCGAGTCTGTGCCACCTGCTCTAACCTCTACCTATTATTACTGTACCGAGTCTGTGCCACCTGATCTAACCTCTGCCTATTATTACTGTACCGAGTCTGTGGCACCTGCTCTAACCTCTGCCTATTATTACTGTACCGAGTCTGTGCCACCTGCTCTAACCTCTACCTATTATTACTGTACCGAGTCTGTGCCACCTGCTCTAACCTCTGCCTATTATTACTGTACCGAGTCTGTGCCACCTGCTCTAACCTCTGCCTATTATTACTGTACCGAGTCTGTGCCACCTGCTCTAACCTCTGCCTATTATTACTGTACCGAGTCTGTGCCACCTGCTCTAACCTCTGCCTATTATTACTGTACCGAGTCTGTGCCACCTGCTCTAACCTCTGCCTATTATTACTGTACCGAGTCTGTGCCACCTTCTCTAACCTGTGCCTATTATTACTGTACCAAGTCTGTGCCACCTGCTCTAACATCTGCTTATTATTGCTGTACCGAGTCTGTGCCACCTCCTGTAACCTGTACCTATTATTACTGTACCGAGTTTGTGCCGCCTGCTCTAACCTCTACCTATTATTACTGTACCGAGTCTGTGCCACCTGCTCTAACCTCTGCCTATTATTACTGTACCGAGTCTGTGTCACCTGCTCTGACCTCCTCCTGGATTACTGTATTGAGTCTGTGCCACCTGCTCTAACCTCTGCCTATTATTGCTGCACCGAGTCTGTGCCACCTGCTCTAACCTCTACCTATTATTACTGTACCGAGTCTGTGGCACCTGCTCTAACCTCTGCCTATTATTACTGTACTGAGTCTGTGCCACCTGCTCTAACCTCTGCCTATTATTACTGTACCAAGTCTGTGCCACCTGCTCTAACCTCTGCCTAATATTACTGTACTGAGTCTGTGCCACCTGCTCTGACCTCTGCCTGTATTACTTTATTGAGTCTGTGCCACCTGCTCTAACCTCTGCCTATTATTACTGTACCGAGTCTGTGCCACCTGCTCTAACCTCTACCTATTATTACTGTACTGAGTCTGTGCCACCTGCTCTAACCTCTGCCTATTATTACTGTACTGAGTCTGTGCCACCTGCTCTAACCTCTGCCTATTATTACTGTACCGAGTCTGTGCCACCTGCTCTAACCTCTGCCTATTATTACTGTACCGAGTCTGTGTCACCTGCTCTAAACTCTGCCTATTATTACTGTACCGAGTCTGTGCCACCTGCTCTAACCTCTACCTATTATTACTGTACCGAGTCTGTGCCACCTTTTCTAACCTCTGCCTGGATTACTGTACTGAGTCTGTGCCACCTGCTCTAACCTCTGTCTATTATTACTGTACTGAGTCTGTGCCACCTGCTCTGACCTCTACCTGGATTACTGTATTGAGTCTGTGTCACCTGCTCTAACCTCTGCCTATTATTACTGTACCGAGTCTGTGCCACCTGCTCTAACCTCTGCCTATTATTACTGTACCGAGTCTGTGCCACCTGTTCTAACCTCTGCCTATTATTACTGTACCGAATCTGTGCCACCTGCTCTAACCTCTGTCTATTATTACTGTATCGAGTCTGTGCCACCTTCTCTAACCTCTGCCTATTATTACTGTACCGAGTCTGTGCCACCTGCTCTAACCTCTGCTTATTATTACTGTACCGAGTCTGTGCCACCTGCTCTAACCTCCTCCTGGATTACTGTATTGAGTCTGTGCCACCTGCTTTAACCTCTGCCTATTATTACTGCACCGAGTCTGTGCCACCTGCTCTAACCTCTACCTATTATTACTGTACCGAGTCTGTGCCACCTGCTCTAACCTCTGCCTATTATTACTGTACCTAGTCTGTGCCACCTGCTCTATCCTCTACCTATTATTACTGTACCGAGTCTGTGCCACCTGCTCTAATCTCTGCCTATTATTACTTTACCGAGACTGTGCCACCTGCTCTAACCTCTGCCTATTATTACTGTACTGAGTCTGTACCACCTGCTCTGACCTCTGCCTGGATTACTGTATTGAGTCTGTGCCACCTGCTCTAACCTCTGCCTATTATTACTGTACTGAGTCTGTGCCACCTGCTCTGACCTCTACCTGGATTACTGTATTGAGTCTGTGCCACCTGCTCTAACCTCTGCCTATTATTACTGTACCGAGTCTGTGCCACCTGCTCTAACCTCTGCCTATTATTACTGTACCGAGTCTGTGTCACCTGCTCTAACCTCTGCCTATTATTACTGTACTGAGTCTGTGCCACCTGCTCTAACCTCTGTCTATTATTACTGTACTGAGTCTGTGCCACCTGCTCTAACCTCTGCCTATTATTACTGTACCGAGTCTGTGCCACCTGTTCTAACCTCTGCCTATTATTACTGTACCGAGTCTGTGCCACCTACTCTAACCTCTGTCTATTATTACTGTATCGAGTCTGTGCCACCTTCTCTAACCTCTGCCTATTATTACTGTACCGAGTCTGTGCCACCTGCTCTAACCTCTGCTTATTATTACTGTACCGAGTCTGTGCCACCTTCTCTAACCTCCTCCTGGATTACTGTATTGGGTCTGTGCCACCTGCTCTAACCTCTGCCTATTATTACTGCACCGAGTCTGTGCCATCTGCTCTAACCTCTACCTATTATTACTGAACCGAGTCTGTGCCACCTGCTCTAACCTCTGCCTATTATTACTGTACCGAGTCTGTGCCACCTGCTCTATCCTCTACCTATTATTACTGTACCGAGTCTGTGCCACCTGCTCTAACCTCTGCCTATTATTACTGTACCGAGACTGTGCCACCTGCTCTAACCTCTGCCTATTATTACTGTACTGAGTCTGTACCACCTGCTCTGACCTCTGCCTGGATTACTGTATTGAGTCTGTGCCACCTACTCTAACCTCTGCCTATTATTACTGTACCGAGTCTGTGCCACCTGCTCTAACCTCTGCCTATTATTACTGTTCCGAGTCTGTGCCACCTGCTCTAAACTCTGCCTATTATTACTGTACCGACTCTGTGCCACCTGCTCTAACCTCTGCCTATTATTACTGTACCGAGTCTGTGCCACCTGCTCTAACCTCTGCCTATTATTACTGTACTGAGTCTGTGCCACCTGCTCTAACCTCTGCCTACTATTACTGTACCAAGTCTGTGCCACCTGCTCTAACCTCTGCCTATTATTACTGTACTGAGTCTGTGCCACCTGCTCTGACCTCTGCCTGGATTACTGTATTGAGTCTGTGCCACCTGCTCTAACCTCTGCCTATTATTACTGTTCCGAGTCTGTGCCACCTGCTCTAACCTCTACCTATTATTACTGTACTGAGTCTGTGCCTCCTGCTCTAACCTCTGCCTATATTACTGTACCGAGTCTGTGCCACCTGCTCTAACCTCTGCCTATTATTACTGTACTGAGTCTGTGCCACCTGCTCTAACCTCTGCCTATTATTACTGTACCGAGTCTGTACCACCTGCTCTAACCTCTGCCTATTATTACTGTACCGAGTCTGTGTCACCTGCTCTGACCTCCTCCTGGATTACTGTATTGAGTCTGTGCCACCTGCACTAACCTCTACCTATTATTACTGTACCGAGTCTGTGCCACCTGCTCTAACCTCTGCTTATTATTACTGTACCGAGTCTGTGCCACCTGTTGTAACCTCTACCTATTATTACTGTACCGCATCTGTGCCACCTGCTCTAACCTGTACCTATTATTACTGTACCGAGTCTGTGCCACCTGCTCTAACCTCTGCCTATTATTACTGTACCGAGTCTTTGTCACCTGCTCTGACCTCCTCCAGGATAACTGTATTGAGTCTGTGCCACCTGCTCTAATCTCTGCCTATTATTACTACACCGAGTCTGTGCCACCTGCTCTAACCTCTACCTATTATTACTGTACAGAGTCTGTGCCACCTTCTCTAACCTCTGCCTATTATTACTGTACCGAGTCTGTGCCACCTGCTCTAACCTCTACCTATTATTACTGTACCGAGACTGTGCCACCTGCTCTAACCTCTGCCTATTATTACTGTACTGAGTCTGTGCCACCTGCTCTGACCTCTACCTGGATTACTGTATTGAGTCTGTGCCACCTGCTCTAACCTCTGCCTATTATTACTGTACCGAGTCTGTGCCACCTGCTCTAACCTCTGCCTATTATTACTGTACCGAGTCTTTGTCACCTGCTCTGACCTCCTCCTGGATAACTGTATTGAGTCTGTGCCACCTGCTCTAACCTCTGCCTATTATTACTACACCGAGTCTGTGCCACCTGCTCTAACCTCTACCTATTATTACTGTACAGAGTCTGTGCCACCTTCTCTAACCTCTGCCTATTATTACTGTACCGAGTCTGTGCCACCTGCTCTAACCTCTACCTATTATTACTGTACCGAGACTGTGCCACCTGCTCTAACCTCTGCCTATTATTACTGTACTGAGTCTGTGCCACCTGCTCTGACCTCTACCTGGATTAGTGTATTGAGTCTGTGCCACCTGCTCTAACCTCTGCCTATTATTACTGTACCGAGTCTGTGCCACCTGCTCTAACCTCTGCCTATTATTACGGTTCCGAGTCTGTCACCTGCTCTAACCTCTGCCTATTATTACTGTACCGAGTCTGTGCCACCTGCTCTAACCTCTGCCTATTATTACTGTACCGAGTCTGTGCCACCTATTCTAACCTCTGCCTGGATTACTGTACTGAGTCTGTGCCACCTGCTCTAACCTCTGTCTATTATTACTGTACTGAGTCTGTGCCACCTGCTCTAACCTCTGCCTATTATTACTGTACCGAGTCTGTGCCACCTGCTCTATCCTCTACCTATTATTACTGTACCGAGTCTGTGCCACCTGCTCTAACATCTGCCTATTATTACTGTACCGAGTCTGTGCCACCTGTTCTAACCTCTGCCTATTATTACTGTACCGAGTCTGTGCCACCTGCTCTAACCTCTGTCTATTATTACTGTATCGAGTCTGTGCCACCTTCTCTAACCTCTGCCTATTATTACTGTACCGAGTCTGTGCCACCTGCTCTAACCTCTGCTTATTATTACTGTACCGAGTCTGTGCCACCTGCTCTAAAGTCCTCCTGGATTACTGTATTGAGTCTGTATCACCTGCTCTTACCTCTGCCTATTATTACTGTACCGAGTCTGTGCCACCTTCTCTAACCTCTGCCTATTATTACTGTACCGAGTCTGTGTCACCTGCTCTGACCTCCTCCTGGATTACTGTATTGAGTCTGTGCCACCAGGTCTAACCTCTACCTATTATTACTGTACCGAGTCTGTGCCACCTGCTCTAACCTCTGCTTATTATTACTGTACCGAGTCTGTGCCACCTGTTGTAACCTCTACCTATTATTACTGTACCGCATCTGTGCCACCTGCTCTAACCTCTACCTATTATTACTGTACCGAGTCTGTGCCACCTGCTCTAACCTCTGCCTATTATTACTGTACCGAGTCTGTGTCACCTGCTCTGACCTCCTCCTGGATTACTGTATTGAGTCTGTGCCACCTGCTCTAACCTCTGCCTATTATTACTACACCGAGTCTGTGTCACCTGCTCTAACCTCTACCTATTATTACTGTACCGAGTCTGTGCCACCTGCTCTAACCTCTGCCTATTATTACTGTACCGAGTCTGTGCCACCTGCTCTAACCTCTACCTATTATTACTGTACCGAGACTGTGCCACCTGCTCTAACCTCTGCCAATTATTACTGTACTGAGTCTGTGCCACCTGCTCTGACCTCTACCTGGATTACTGTATTGAGTCTGTGCCACGTGCTCTATCCTCTACCTATTATTACTGTACCGAGTCTGTGCCACCTGCTCTAACCTCTGCCTATTATTACTGTACCGAGTCTGTGCCACCTGCTCTAACCTCTGCCTATTATTACTGTACCGAGTCTGTGCCACCTGCTCTATCCTCTACCTATTATTACTGTACCGAGTCTGTGCCACCTGCTCTAACCTCTGCCTATTATTACTATACCGAGTCTGTGCCACCTGCTCTAACCTCTGCCTATTATTACTGTACCGAGTCTGTGCCACCTGTTCTAACCTCTGCCTATTATTATTGTACCGAGTCTGTGCCACCTGCTCTATCCTCTACCTATTATTACTGTACCGAGTCTGTGCCACCTGCTCTAACCTCTGCTTATTATTACTGTACCGAGTCTGTGCCACCTGCTATAACCTCTACCTATTATTACTGTACCGAGTCTGTGCCACCTGCTCTAACCTCTACCTTTTATTGCTGTATCGAGTCTGTGCCACCTGCTCTAACCTCAGCCTATTATTACTGTACCGAGTCTGTGTCACCTGCTCTGACCTCCTCCTGGATTACTTTATTGAGTCTGTGCCACCTGCTCTAACCTCTGCCTATTATTACTGCACCGAGTCTGTGCCACCTGCTCTAACCTCTACCTATTATTACTGTACCGAGTCTGTGCCACCTGCTCTAACCTCTGCCTATTATTACTGTACCGAGTCTGTGCCACCTGCTCTAACCTCTACCTATTATTACTGTACCGAGTCTGTGCCTCCTGCTCTAACCTCTGCCTATTATTACTGTATCGAGTCTGTGCCACCTGCTCTGACCTCTGCCTGGATTACTGTATTGAGTCTGTGCCACCTGCTCTAACCTCTGCCTATTATTACTGTACCGAGTCTGTGCCACCTGCTCTAACCTCTCCCTATTATTACTGTACCGAGTCTGTGCCACCTGCTCTAACCTCTGCCTATTATTACTGTACCGAGTCTGTGCCACCTGCTCTAACCTCTGCCTATTATTACTGTACCGAGTCTGTGCCACCTGCTCTAACCTCTGCCTATTATTACTGTACCGAGTCTGTGCCAACTGCTCTAAACTCTACCTATTATTACTGTACCGAGTCTGTGCCAACTGCTCTATCCTCTACCTATTATTACTGTACTGAGTCTGTGCCACCTGCTCTAACCTCTGCCTATTATTACTGTACCGAGTCTGTGCCACCTGCTCTAACCTCTGCCTATTATTATTGTACCGAGTCTGTGCCACCTGCTCTAACCTCTGCCTATTATTACTGTACTGAGTCTGTGCCACCTTCTCTAATCTCTGCCTATTATTACTGTACCGAGTCTGTGCCACCTGCTCTAACCTCTGCCTATTATTACTGTACCGAGTCTGTGCCACCTGCTCCAACCTCTGCCTATTATTACTGTACCGAGTCTATGCCACCTGCTCTAACCTCTGCCTATTATTACTGTATCGAGTCTGTGCCACCTGCTCTAACCTCTGCCTATTATTACTGTAACGAGTCTGTGCCACCTGCTCTAACCTCTACCTATTATTACTGTACCGAGTCTGTGCCACCTGCTCTATCCTCTGCCTATTATTACTGTACCGAGTCTGTGCCACCTGCTCTAACCTCTGCCTATTATTACTGTACCGAGTCTGTGCCACCTGCTCTAACCTCTGCCTATTATTACTGTACCGAGTCTGTGCCACCTGCTCTAACCTCTGCCTATTATTACTGTACCGAGTCTGTGCCACCTGCTCTAACCTCTGCCTATTATTACTGTACCGAGTCTGTGCCACCTTCTCTAACCTGTGCCTATTATTACTGTACCCAGTCTGTGCCACCTGCTCTAACATCTGCTTATTATTGCTGTACCGAGTCTGTGCCACCTCCTGTAACCTGTACCTATTATTACTGTACCGAGTTTGTGCCGCCTGCTCTAACCTCTACCTATTATTACTGTACCGAGTCTGTGCCACCTGCTCTAACCTCTGCCTATTATTACTGTACCGAGTCTGTGTCACCTGCTCTGACCTCCTCCTGGATTACTGTATTGAGTCTGTGCCACCTGCTCTAACCTCTGCCTATTATTGCTGCACCGAGTCTGTGCCACCTGCTCTAACCTCTACCTATTATTACTGTACCGAGTCTGTGGCACCTGCTCTAACCTCTGCCTATTATTACTGTACTGAGTCTGTGCCACCTGCTCTAACCTCTTCCTATTATTACTGTACCAAGTCTGTGCCACCTGCTCTAACCTCTGCCTAATATTACTGTACTGAGTCTGTGCCACCTGCTCTGACCTATGCCTGTATTACTTTATTGAGTCTGTGCCACCTGCTCTAACCTCTACCTATTATTACTGTACTGAGTCTGTGCCACCTGCTCTAACCTCTGCCTATTATTACTGTACCGAGTCTGTGCCACCTGCTCTAACCTCTACCTATTATTACTGTACTGAGTCTGTGCCACCTGCTCTAACCTCTGCCTATTATTACTGTACTGAGTCTGTGCCACCTGCTCTAACCTCTGCCTATTATTACTGTACCGAGTCTGTGCCACCTGCTCTAACCTCTGCCTATTATTACTGTACCGAGTCTGTGTCACCTGCTCTAAACTCTGCCTATTATTACTGTACCGAGTCTGTGCCACCTGCTCTAACCTCTACCTATTATTACTGTACCGAGTCTGTGCCACCTTTTCTAACCTCTGCCTGGATTACTGTACTGAGTCTGTGCCACCTGCTCTAACCTCTGTCTATTATTACTGTACTGAGTCTGTGCCACCTGCTCTGACCTCTACCTGGATTACTGTATTGAGTCTGTGTCACCTGCTCTAACCTCTGCCTATTATTACTGTACCGAGTCTGTGCCACCTGCTCTAACCTCTGCCTATTATTACTGTACCGAGTCTGTGCCACCTGTTCTAACCTCTGCCTATTATTACTGTACCGAATCTGTGCCACCTGCTCTAACCTCTGTCTATTATTACTGTATCGAGTCTGTGCCACCTTCTCTAACCTCTGCCTATTATTACTGTACCGAGTCTGTGCCACCTGCTCTAACCTCTGCTTATTATTACTGTACCGAGTCTGTGCCACCTGCTCTAACCTCCTCCTGGATTACTGTATTGAGTCTGTGCCACCTGCTTTAACCTCTGCCTATTATTACTGCACCGAGTCTGTGCCACCTGCTCTAACCTCTACCTATTATTACTGTACCGAGTCTGTGCCACCTGCTCTAACCTCTGCCTATTATTACTGTACCTAGTCTGTGCCACCTGCTCTATCCTCTACCTATTATTACTGTACCGAGTCTGTGCCACCTGCTCTAATCTCTGCCTATTATTACTTTACCGAGACTGTGCCACCTGCTCTAACCTCTGCCTATTATTACTGTACTGAGTCTGTACCACCTGCTCTGACCTCTGCCTGGATTACTGTATTGAGTCTGTGCCACCTGCTCTAACCTCTGCCTATTATTACTGTACTGAGTCTGTGCCACCTGCTCTGACCTCTACCTGGATTACTGTATTGAGTCTGTGCCACCTGCTCTAACCTCTGCCTATTATTACTGTACCGAGTCTGTGCCACCTGCTCTAACCTCTGCCTATTATTACTGTACCGAGTCTGTGTCACCTGCTCTAACCTCTGCCTATTATTACTGTACCGAGTCTGTGCCACCTGCTCTAACCTCTACCTATTAATACTGTACCGAGTCTGTGCCACCTATTCTAACCTCTGCCTGGATTACTGTACTGAGTCTGTGCCACCTGCTCTAACCTCTGTCTATTATTACTGTACTGAGTCTGTGCCACCTGCTCTAACCTCTGCCTATTATTACTGTACCGAGTCTGTGCCACCTGTTCTAACCTCTGCCTATTATTACTGTACCGAGTCTGTGCCACCTACTCTAACCTCTGTCTATTATTACTGTATCGAGTCTGTGCCACCTTCTCTAACCTCTGCCTATTATTACTGTACCGAGTCTGTGCCACCTGCTCTAACCTCTGCTTATTATTACTGTACCGAGTCTGTGCCACCTTCTCTAACCTCCTCCTGGATTACTGTATTGGGTCTATGCCACCTGCTCTAACCTCTGCCTATTATTACTGCACCGAGTCTGTGCCATCTGCTCTAACCTCTACCTATTATTACTGAACCGAGTCTGTGCCACCTGCTCTAACCTCTGCCTATTATTACTGTACCGAGTCTGTGCCACCTGCTCTATCCTCTACCTATTATTACTGTACCGAGTCTGTGCCACCTGCTCTAACCTCTGCCTATTATTACTGTACCGAGACTGTGCCACCTGCTCTAACCTCTGCCTATTATTACTGTACTGAGTCTGTACCACCTGCTCTGACCTCTGCCTGGATTACTGTATTGAGTCTGTGCCACCTACTCTAACCTCTGCCTATTATTACTGTACCGAGTCTGTGCCACCTGCTCTAACCTCTGCCTATTATTACTGTTCCGAGTCTGTGCCACCTGCTCTAAACTCTGCCTATTATTACTGTACCGACTCTGTGCCACCTGCTCTAACCTCTGCCTATTATTACTGTACCGAGTCTGTGCCACCTGCTCTAACCTCTGCCTATTATTACTGTACTGAGTCTGTGCCACCTGCTCTAACCTCTGCCTACTATTACTGTACCAAGTCTGTGCCACCTGCTCTAACCTCTGCCTATTATTACTGTACTGAGTCTGTGCCACCTGCTCTGACCTCTGCCTGGATTACTGTATTGAGTCTGTGCCACCTGCTCTAACCTCTGCCTATTATTACTGTTCCGAGTCTGTGCCACCTGCTCTAACCTCTACCTATTATTACTGTACTGAGTCTGTGCCTCCTGCTCTAACCTCTGCCTATATTACTGTACCGAGTCTGTGCCACCTGCTCTAACCTCTGCCTATTATTACTGTACTGAGTCTGTGCCACCTGCTCTAACCTCTGCCTATTATTACTGTACCGAGTCTGTACCACCTGCTCTTACCTCTGCCTATTATTACTGTACCGAGTCTGTGCCACCTGCTCTAACCTCTGCCTATTATTACTGTACCGAGTCTGTGTCACCTGCTCTGACCTCCTCCTGGATTACTGTATTGAGTCTGTGCCACCTGCTCTAACCTCTACCTATTATTACTGTACCGAGTCTGTGCCACCTGCTCTAACCTCTGCTTATTATTACTGTACCGAGTCTGTGCCACCTGTTGTAACCTCTACCTATTATTACTGTACCGCATCTGTGCCACCTGCTCTAACCTCTACCTATTATTACTGTACCGAGTCTTTGTCACCTGCTCTGACCTCCTCCTGGATAACTGTATTGAGTCTGTGCCACCTGCTCTAACCTCTGCCTATTATTACTACACCGAGTCTGTGCCACCTGCTCTAACCTCTACCTATTATTACTGTACAGAGTCTGTGCCACCTTCTCTAACCTCTGCCTATTATTACTGTACCGAGTCTGTGCCACCTGCTCTAACCTCTACCTATTATTACTGTACCGAGACTGTGCCACCTGCTCTAACCTCTGCCTATTATTACTGTACTGAGTCTGTGCCACCTGCTCTGACCTCTACCTGGATTACTGTATTGAGTCTGTGCCACCTGCTCTAACCTCTGCCTATTATTACTGTACCGAGTCTGTGCCACCTGCTCTAACCTCTGCCTATTATTACTGTTCCGAGTCTGTCACCTGCTCTAACCTCTGCCTATTATTACTGTACCGAGTCTGTGCCACCTGCTCTAACCTCTGCCTATTATTACTGTACCGAGTCTGTGCCACCTATTCTAACCTCTGCCTGGATTACTGTACTGAGTCTGTGCCACCTGCTCTAACCTCTGTCTATTATTACTGTACTGAGTCTGTGCCACCTGCTCTAACCTCTGCCTATTATTACTGTACCGAGTCTGTGCCACCTGCTCTATCCTCTACCTATTATTACTGTACCGAGTCTGTGCCACCTGCTCTAACATCTGCCTATTATTACTGTACCGAGTCTGTGCCACCTGTTCTAACCTCTGCCTATTATTACTGTACCGAGTCTGTGCCACCTGCTCTAACCTCTGTCTATTATTACTGTATCGAGTCTGTGCCACCTTCTCTAACCTCTGCCTATTATTACTGTACCGAGTCTGTGCCACCTGCTCTAACCTCTGCTTATTATTACTGTACCGAGTCTGTGCCACCTGCTCTAAAGTCCTCCTGGATTACTGTATTGAGTCTGTATCACCTGCTCTTACCTCTGCCTATTATTACTGTACCGAGTCTGTGCCACCTGCTCTAACCTCTGCCTATTATTACTGTACCGAGTCTGTGTCACCTGCTCTGACCTCCTCCTGGATTACTGTATTGAGTCTGTGCCACCAGGTCTAACCTCTACCTATTATTACTGTACCGAGTCTGTGCCACCTGCTCTAACCTCTGCTTATTATTACTGTACCGAGTCTGTGCCACCTGTTGTAACCTCTACCTATTATTACTGTACCGCATCTGTGCCACCTGCTCTAACCTGTACCTATTATTACTGTACCGAGTCTGTGCCACCTGCTCTAACCTCTGCCTATTATTACTGTACCGAGTCTGTGTCACCTGCTCTGACCTCCTCCTGGATTACTGTATTGAGTCTGTGCCACCTGCTCTAACCTCTGCCTATTATTACTACACCGAGTCTGTGCCACCTGCTCTAACCTCTGCCTATTATTACTGTACCGAGTCTGTGCTACCTGCTCTAACCTCTACCTATTATTACTGTACCGAGACTGTGCCACCTGCTCTAACCTCTGCCAATTATTACTGTACTGAGTCTGTGCCACCTGCTCTGACCTCTACCTGGATTACTGTATTGAGTCTGTGCCACGTGCTCTATCCTCTACCTATTATTACTGTACCGAGTCTGTGCCACCTGCTCTAACCTCTGCCTATTATTACTGTACCGAGTCTGTGCCACCTGCTCTAACCTCTGCCTATTTTTACTGTACCGAGTCTGTGCCACCTGCTCTATCCTCTACCTATTATTACTGTACAGAGTCTGTGCCACCTGCTCTAACCTCTGCCTATTATTACTGTACCGAGTCTGTGCCACCTGTTCTAACCTCTGCCTATTATTATTGTACCGAGTCTGTGCCACCTGCTCTATCCTCTACCTATTATTACTGTACCGAGTCTGTGCCACCTGCTCTAACCTCTGCTTATTATTACTGTACCGAGTCTGTGCCACCTGCTATAACCTCTACCTATTATTACTGTACCGAGTCTGTGCCACCTGCTCTAACCTCTACCTATTATTGCTGTATCGAGTCTGTGCCACCTGCTCTAACCTCAGCCTATTATTACTGTACCGAGTCTGTGTCACCTGCTCTGACCTCCTCCTGGATTACTTTATTGAGTCTGTGCCACCTGCTCTAACCTCTGCCTATTATTACTGCACCGAGTCTGTGCCACCTGCTCTAACCTCTACCTATTATTACTGTACCGAGTCTGTGCCACCTGCTCTAACCTCTGCCTATTATTACTGTACCGAGTCTGTGCCACCTGCTCTAACCTCTACCTATTATTACTGTACCGAGTCTGTGCCTCCTGCTCTAACCTCTGCCTATTATTACTGTACCGAGTCTGTGCCACCTGCTCTAACCTCTGCCTATTATTACTGTACTGAGTCTGTGCCACCTGCTCTGACCTCTGCCTGGATTACTGTATTGAGTCTGTGCCACCTGCTCTAACCTCTGCCTATTATTACTGTACCGAGTCTGTACCACCTGCTCTAACCTCTTCCTATTATTACTGTACCGAGTCTGTGCCACCTGCTCTAACCTCTGCCTATTATTACTGTACCGAGTCTGTGCCACCTGCTCTAACCTCTGCCTATTATTACTGTACCGAGTCTGTGCCACCTGCTCTAACCTCTGCCTATTATTACTGTACCGAGTCTGTGCCAACTGCTCTAAACTCTACCTATTATTAGTGTACCGAGTCTGTGCCAACTGCTCTATCCTCTACCTATTATTACTGTACTGAGCCTGTGCCACCTGCTCTAACCTCTGCCTATTATTACTGTACCGAGTCTGTGCCACCTGCTCTAACCTCTGCCTATTATTACTGTACCGAGTCTGTGCCACCTGCTCTAACCTCTGCCTATTATTACTGTACTGAGTCTGTGCCACCTTCTCTAATCTCTGCCTATTATTACTGTACCGAGTCTGTGCCACCTGCTCTAACCTCTGCCTATTATTACTGTACCGAGTCTGTGCCACCTGCTCCAACCTCTGCCTATTATTACTGTACCGAGTCTGTGCCACCTGCTCTAACCTCTGCCTATTATTACTGTATCGAGTCTGTGCCACCTGCTCTAACCTTTACCTATTATTACTGTACCGAGTCTGTGCCACCTGCTCTAACCTCTGCCTATTATTACTGTACCGAGTCTGTGCCACCTGCTCTAACCTCTGCCTATTATTACTGTACCGAGTCTGTGCCACCTGCTCTAACCTCTGCCTATTATTACTGTACCGAGTCTGTGCCACCTGCTCTAACCTCTGCCTATTATTACTGTACCGAGTCTGTGCCACCTGCTCAAACCTCTGCCTATTATTACTGTACCGAGTCTGTGCCACCTGCTCTAACCTCTGCCTATTATTACTGTACCGAGTCTGTGCCACCTTCTCTAACCTGTGCCTATTATTACTGTACCAAGTCTGTGCCACCTGCTCTAACATCTGCTTATTATTGCTGTACCGAGTCTGTGCCACCTCCTGTAACCTGTACCTATTATTACTGTACCGAGTTTGTGCCGCCTGCTCTAACCTCTACCTATTATTACTGTACCGAGTCTGTGCCACCTGCTCTAACCTCTGCCTATTATTACTGTACCGAGTCTGTGTCACCTGCTCTGACCTCCTCCTGGATTACTGTATTGAGTCTGTGCCACCTGCTCTAACCTCTGCCTATTATTGCTGCACCGAGTCTGTGCCACCTGCTCTAACCTCTACCTATTATTACTGTACCGAGTCTGTGGCACCTGCTCTAACCTCTGCCTATTATTACTGTACTGAGTCTGTGCCACCTGCTCTAACCTCTGCCTATTATTACTGTACCAAGTCTGTGCCACCTGCTCTAACCTCTGCCTAATATTACTGTACTGAGTCTGTGCTACCTGCTCTGACCTCTGCCTGTATTACTTTATTGAGTCTGTGCCACCTGCTCTAACCTCTGCCTATTATTACTGTACCGAGTCTGTGCCACCTGCTCTAACCTCTACCTATTATTACTGTACTGAGTCTGTGCCACCTGCTCTAACCTCTGCCTATTATTACTGTACTGAGTCTGTGCCACCTGCTCTAACCTCTGCCTATTATTACTGTACCGAGTCTGTGCCACCTGCTCTAACCTCTGCCTATTATTACTGTACTGAGTCTGTGCCACCTTCTCTAACCTGTGCCTATTATTACTGTACCGAGTCTGTGCCACCTGCTCTAACCTCTGCTTATTATTACTGTACCGAGTCTGTGCCACCTGCTGTAACCTCTACCTATTATTACTGTACCACATGTGTGCCACCTGCTCTAAACTCTACCTATTATTACTGTACCGAGTTTGTGCCACCTGCTCTAACCTCTACCTATTATTACTGTACCGAGTCTGTGCCACCTGCTCTAACCTCTGCCTATTATTACTGTACCGAGTCTGTGCCACCTGCTCTAACCTCTGCTTATTATTACTGTACCGAGTCTGTGCCACCTGCTCTAACCTCTGCCTATTGTTACTGTCCTGAGTCTGTGCCACCTGTTCTAACCTCTGCCTATATTACTGTACTGAGTCTGTGCCACCTGCTCTGACCTCTACCTGGATTACTGTATTGAGTCTGTGCCACCTGCTCTAACCTCTGCCTATTATTACTGTACCGAGTCTGTGCCACCTGCTCTAACCTCTGCCTATTATTACTGTACCGAGTCTGTGTCACCTGCTCTAATCTCTGCCTATTATTACTGTACCGAGTCTGTGCCACCTGCTGTAACCTCTACCTATTATTACTGTACCGAGACTGTGCCACCTGTTCTAACCTCTGCCTGGATTACTGTACTGAGTCTGTGCCACCTGCTCTAACCTCTGCCTATTATTACTGTACCGAGTCTGTGCCACCTGCTCTAACCTCTGCCTATTATTACTGTACCGAGTCTGTGCCACCTGCTCTAACCTCTGCCTATTATTACTGTACCGAGTCTGTGCCACCTGTTCTAACCTCTGCCTATTATTATTGTACCGAGTCTGTGCCACCTGCTCTATCCTCTACCTATTATTACTGTACCGAGTCTGTGCCACCTGCTCTAACCTCTGCCTATTATTACTGTACCAAGTCTGTGCCACCTGCTCTAACCTCTACCTATATTACTGTACTGAGTCTGTGCCACCTGCTCTAACCTCTGCCTATATTACTGTACTGAGTCTGTGCCACCTGCTCTAACCTCTGCCTATTATTACTGTACCGAGTCTGTGCCACCTGCTCTAACCTGTGCCTATTATTACTGTACCGAGTCTGTGCCACCTTCTCTAACCTCTGCTTATTATTACTGTACCGAGTCTGTGCCACCTGCTGTAACCTCTACCTATTATTACTGTACCGAGTCTGTGCCACCTGCTCTAACCTCTACCTATTATTACTGTATCGAGTCTGTGCCACCTGCTCTAACCTCTGCCTATTATTACTGTACCGAGTCTGTGTCACCTGCTCTTACCTCCTCCTGGATTACTGTATTGAGTCTGTGCCACCTGCTCTAACCTCTGCCTATTATTACTGCACCAAGTCTGTGCCACCTGCTCTAACCTCTACCTATTATTACTGTACCGAGTCTGTGCCACCTGCTCTAACCTCTTCCTATTATTACTGTACCGAGTCTGTGCCTCCTGCTCTAACCTCTGCCTATTATTACTGTACCGAGTCTGTGCCACCTGCTCTAACCTCTGCCTATTATTACTGTACTGAGTCTGTGCCACCTGCTCTGACCTCTGCCTGGATTACTGTATTGAGTCTGTGCCACCTGCTCTAACCTCTGCCTATTATTACTGTACCGAGTCTGTGCTACCTGCTCTAACCTCTACCTATTATTACTGTACCGAGTCTGTGCCACCTGCTCTAACCTCTGCCTATTATTACTGTACCGAGTCTGTGCCACCTGCTCTAACCTCTGCCTATTATTACTGTACCGAGTCTGTGCCACCTGCTCTAACCTCTGCCTATTATTACTGTACCGAGTCTGTGCCACCTGCTCTAAACTCTACCTATTATTACTGTTCCGAGTCTGTGCCACCTGCTCTAACCTCTGCCTATTATTACTGTACCGAGTCTGTGCCACCTGCTCTAACCTCTGCCTATTATTACTGTACCGAGTCTGTGCCTCCTGCTCTAACCTCTGCGTATTATTACTGTACCGAGTCTGTGCCACCTTCTCTAACCTCTGCCTATTATTACTGTACCGAGTCTGTGTCACCTGCTCTGACCTCCTCCTGGATTACTGTATTGAGTCTGTGCCACCTGCTCTAACCTCTGCCTATTATTACTGCACCGAGTCTGTGCCACCTGCTCTAACCTCTGCCTATTATTACTGTACCGAGTCTGTGGCACCTGCTCTAACCTCTGCCTATTATTACTGTACTGAGTCTGTGCCACCTGCTCTAACCTCTGCCTATTATTACTGTACCAAGTCTGTGCCACCTGCTCTAACCTCTGCCTATTATTACTGTACTGAGTCTGTGCCACCTGCTCTGACCTCTGCCTGGATTACTGTATTGAGTCTGTGCCACCTGCTCTAACCTCTGCCTATTATTACTGTACCGAGCCTGTGCCACCTGCTCTAACCTCTACCTATTATTACTGTACCGAGTCTGTGCCACCTGTTCTAACCTCTGCCTGGATTACTGTACTGAGTCTGTGCCACCTGCTCTAACCTCTGCCTATTATTACTGTACCGAGTCTGTGCCACCTGCTCTAACCTCTGCCTATTATTACTGTACCGAGTCTGTGCCACCTGCTCTATCCTCTACCTATTATTACTGTACCGAGTCTGTGCCACCTGCTCTAACCTCTGCCTATTATTACTGTACCGAGTCTTTGCCACCTGTTCTAACCTCTGCCTATTATTATTGTACCGAGTCTGTGCCACCTGCTCTATCCTCTACCTATTATTACTGTACCGAGTTTGTGCCACCTGCTCTAACCTCTGCCTATTATTACTGTACCGAGTCTGTGCCACCTGCTCTAACCTCTGCCTATATTAGTGTACTGAGTCTGTGCCACCTGCTCTAACCTCTGCCTATATTACTGTACTGAGTCTGTGCTACCTGCTCTAACCTCTGCCTATTATTACTGTACCGAGTCTGTGCCACCTGCTCTAACCTGTGCCTATTATTACTGTACCGAGTCTGTGCCACCTGCTCTAACCTCTGCTTATTATTACTGCACCGAGTCTGTGCCACCTGCTGTAACCTCTACCTATTATTACTGTACCGAGTCTGTGCCACCTGCTCTAACCTCTACCTATTATTACTGTATCGAGTCTGTGCCACCTGCTCTAACCTCTGCCTATTATTACTGTACCGAGTCTGTGTCACCTGCTCTTACCTCCTCCTGGATTACTGTATTGAGTCTGTGCCACCTGCTCTAACCTCTGCCTATTATTACTGCACCAAGTCTGTGCCACCTGCTCTAACCTCTACCTATTATTACTGTACCGAGTCTGTGCCACCTGCTCTAACCTCTGCCTATTATTACTGTACCGAGTCTGTGCCACCTGCTCTAACCTCTACCTATTATTACTGTACCGAGTCTGTGCCTCCTGCTCTAACCTCTGCCTATTATTACTGTACCGAGTCTGTGCCACCTGCTCTAACCTCTGCCTATTATTACTGTACTGAGTCTGTGCCACCTGCTCTGACCTCTGCCTGGATTACTGTATTGAGTCTGTGCCACCTGCTCTAACCTCTGCCTATTATTACTGTACCGAGTCTGTGCTACCTGCTCTAACCTCTACCTATTGTTACTGTACCGAGTCTGTGCCACCTGCTCTAACCTCTGCCTATTATTACTGTACCGAGTCTGTGCCACCTGCTCTAACCTCTGCTTATTATTACTGTACCGAGTCTGTGCCACCTGCTCTAACCACTGCCTATTATTACTGTACCGAGTCTGTGCCACCTGCTCTAAACTCTACCTATTATTACTGTACCGAGTCTGTGCCACCTGCTGTAACCTCTACCTATTATTACTGTACCGAGTCTGTGCCACCTGCTCTAACCTCTGCCTATTATTACTGTACCGAGTCTGTGCCACCTGCTCTAACCTCTGCCTATTATTACTGTACCGAGTCTGTGCCACCTTCTCTAACCTCTGCCAATTATTACTGTACCGAGTCTGTGCCACCTGCTCTAACCTCTGCCTATTATTACTGTACCGAGTCTGTGGCACCTGCTCTAACCTCTGCCTATTATTACTGTACCAAGTCTGTGCCACCTGCTCTAACCTCTGCCTATTATTACTGTACCGAATCTGTGCCACCTGCTCTATCCTTTACCTATTATTACTGTACCGAGTCTGTGCCACCTGCTCTAACCTCTGCCTATTATTACTGTACCGAGTCTGTGCCACCTGCTCTAACCTCTGCCTATTATTACTGTACCGAGTCTGTGCCACCTGCTCTAACCTCTGCCTATTATTACTGTACCGAGTCTGTGCCACCTGCTCTAACCTCTGCCTATTATTACTGTACCGAGTCTGTGCCACCTTCTCCAACCTGTGCCTATTATTACTGTACCAAGTCTGTGCCACCTGCTCTGACCTATGCCTATTATTACTGTACCGAGTCTGTGCCACCTGCTCTAACCTCTGCCTATTATTACTGTACCAAGTCTGTGCCACCTGCTCTAACCTCTGCCTATTATTACTGTACCGAGTCTGTGCCACCTGATCTGACCTCTGCCTATATTACTGTACTGAGTCTGTACCACCTTCTCTAACCTCTGCCTATTATTACTGTACCGAGTCTGTGCCACCTGCTCTGACCTCTGCCTCTATTACTGTACTGAGTCTGTGCCACCTGCTCTAACCTCTGCCTATATTACTGTACTGAGTCTGTGCCACCTGCTCTAACCTCTGCCTATTATTACTGTACTGAGTCTGTGCCACCTGCTCTAACCTCTGCCTATATTACTGTACTGAGTCTGTGCCACCTGCTCTAACCTCTACCTATTATTACTGTACTGAGTCTGTGCCACCTGCTCTGACCTCTGCCTGGATTACTGTATTGAGTCTGTGCCACCTGCTCTAACCTCTGCCTATTATTACTGTACCGAGTCTGTGCCACCTGCTCTAACCTCTGCCTATTATTACTGTACCGAGTCTGTGCCACCTGCTCTAACCTCTGCCTATTATTACTGTACCGAGTCTGTGCCACCTGCTCTAACCTCTGCCTATTATTACTGTACCGAGTCTGTGCCACCTGCTCTAACCTCTGCCTATTATTACTGTACCGAGTCTGTGCCACCTGCTCTAACCTCTGCCTATTATTACTGTACCGAGTCTGTGCCACCTTCTCCAACCTGTGCCTATTATTACTGTACCAAGTCTGTGCCACCTGCTCTAACATCTGCTTATTATTGCGGTACCGAGTCTGTGCCACCTCCTGTAACCTCTACCTACTATTACTGTACCGAGTCTGTGCCACCTGCTCTAACCTCTACCTATTATTACTGTACCGAGTCTGTGCCACCTGCTCTGACCTCTGCCGATATTACTGTACTGAGTCTGTGCCACCTGCTCTAACCTCTGCCTATTATTACTGTACCGAGTCTGTGCCACCTGCTCTGACCTCTGCCTGGATTACTGTATTGAGTCTGTGCCACCTGCTCTAACCTCTGCCTATTATTACTGTACCGAGTCTGTGCCACCTGCTCTGACCTATGCCTATTATTACTGTACCGAGTCTGTGCCACCTGCTCTAACCTCTGCCTATTATTACTGTACCGAGTCTGTGCCACCTGCTCTAACCTCTGCCTATTATTACTGTACCGAGTCTGTGCCACCTGATCTGACCTCTGCCTATATTACTGTACTGAGTCTGTACCACCTTCTCTAACCTCTGCCTATTATTACTGTACCGAGTCTGTGCCTCCTGCTCTAACCTCTGCGTATTATTACTGTACCGAGTCTGTGCCTCCTGCTCTAACCTCTGCGTATTATTACTGTACCGAGTCTGTGCCACCTTCTCTAACCTCTGCCTATTATTACTGTACCGAGTCTGTGTCACCTGCTCTGACCTCCTCCTGGATTACTGTATTGAGTCTGTGCCACCTGCTCTAACCTCTGCCTATTATTACTGCACCGAGTCTGTGCCACCTGCTCTAACCTCTGCCTATTATTACTGTACCGAGTCTGTGGCACCTGCTCTAACCTCTGCCTATTATTACTGTACTGAGTCTGTGCCACCTGCTCTAACCTCTGCCTATTATTTTTGTACCAAGTCTGTGCCACCTGCTCTAACCTCTGCCTATTATTACTGTACTGAGTCTGTGCCACCTGCTCTGACCTCTGCCTGGATTACTGTATTGAGTCTGTGCCACCTGCTCTAACCTCTGCCTATTATTACTGTACCGAGCCTGTGCCACCTGCTCTAACCTCTACCTATTATTACTGTACCGAGTCTGTGCCACCTGTTCTAACCTCTGCCTGGATTACTGTACTGAGTCTGTGCCACCTGCTCTAACCTCTGCCTATTATTACTGTACCGAGTCTGTGCCACCTGCTCTAACCTCTGCCTATTATTTCTGTACCGAGTCTGTGCCACCTGCTCTATCCTCTACCTATTATTACTGTACCGAGTCTGTGCCACCTGCTCTAACCTCTGCCTATTATTACTGTACCGAGTCTTTGCCACCTGTTCTAACCTCTGCCTATTATTATTGTACCGAGTCTGTGCCACCTGCTCTATCCTCTACCTATTATTACTGTACCGAGTCTGTGCCACCTGCTCTAACCTCTGCCTATTATTACTGTACCGAGTCTGTGCCACCTGCTCTAACCTCTGCCTATATTACTGTACTGAGTCTGTGCCACCTGCTCTAACCTCTGCCTATATTACTGTACTGAGTCTGTGCCACCTGCTCTAACCTCTGCCTATTATTACTGTACCGAGTCTGTGCCACCTGCTCTAACCTGTGCCTATTATTACTGTACCGAGTCTGTGCCACCTGCTCTAACCTCTGCTTATTATTACTGCACCGAGTCTGTGCCACCTGCTGTAACCTCTACCTATTATTACTGTACCGAGTCTGTGCCACCTGCTCTAACCTCTACCTATTATTACTGTATCGAGTCTGTGCCACCTGCTCTAACCTCTGCCTATTATTACTGTACCGAGTCTGTGTCACCTGCTCTTACCTCCTCCTGGATTACTGTATTGAGTCTGTGCCACCTGCTCTAACCTCTGCCTATTATTACTGCACCAAGTCTGTGCCACCTGCTCTAACCTCTACCTATTATTACTGTACCGAGTCTGTGCCACCTGCTCTAACCTCTGCCTATTATTACTGTACCGAGTCTGTGCCACCTGCTCTAACCTCTACCTATTATTACTGTACCGAGTCTGTGCCTCCTGCTCTAACCTCTGCCTATTATTACTGTACCGAGTCTGTGCCACCTGCTCTAACCTCTGCCTATTATTACTGTACTGAGTCTGTGCCACCTGCTCTGACCTCTGCCTGGATTACTGTATTGAGTCTGTGCCACCTGCTCTAACCTCTGCCTATTATTACTGTACCGAGTCTGTGCTACCTGCTCTAACCTCTACCTATTGTTACTCTACCGAGTCTGTGCCACCTGCTCTAAACTCTGCCTATTATTACTGTACCGAGTCTGTGCCACCTGCTCTAACCTCTGCTTATTATTACTGTACCGAGTCTGTGCCACCTGCTCTAACCACTGCCTATTATTACTGTACCGAGTCTGTGCCACCTGCTCTAAACTCTACCTATTATTACTGTACCGAGTCTGTGCCACCTGCTCTAACCTCTACCTATTATTACTGTACCGAGTCTGTGCCACCTGCTCTAACCTCTGCCTATTATTACTGTACCGAGTCTGTGCCACCTGCTCTAACCTCTGCCTATTATTACTGTACCGAGTCTGTGCCACCTTCTCTAACCTCTGCCAATTATTACTGTACCGAGTCTGTGCCACCTGCTCTAACCTCTGCCTATTATTACTGTACCGAGTCTGTGGCACCTGCTCTAACCTCTGCCTATTATTACTGTACCAAGTCTGTGCCACCTGCTCTAACCTCTGCCTATTATTACTGTACCGAATCTGTGCCACCTGCTCTATCCTTTACCTATTATTACTGTACCGAGTCTGTGCCACCTGCTCTAACCTCTGCCTATCATTACTGTACCGAGTCTGTGCCACCTGCTCTAACCTCTGCCTATTATTACTGTACCGAGTCTGTGCCACCTGCTCTAACCTCTGCCTATTATTACTGTACCGAGTCTGTGCCACCTGCTCTAACCTCTGCCTATTATTACTGTACCGAGTCTGTGCCACCTTCTCCAACCTGTGCCTATTATTACTGTACCAAGTCTGTGCCACCTGCTCTAACATCTGCTTATTATTGCTGTACCGAGTCTGTGCCACCTCCTGTAACCTCTACCTACTATTACTGTACCGAGTCTGTGCCACCTGCTCTAACCTCTACCTATTATTACTGTACCGAGTCTGTGCCACCTGCTCTGACCTCTGCCGATATTACTGTACTGAGTCTGTGCCACCTGCTCTAACCTCTGCCTAATATTACTGTACCGAGTCTGTGCCACCTGCTCTGACCTCTGCCTGGATTACTGTATTGAGTCTGTGCCACCTGCTCTAACCTCTGCCTATTATTACTGTACCGAGTCTGTGCCACCTGCTCTGACCTATGCCTATTATTACTGTACCGAGTCTGTGCCACCTGCTCTAACCTCTGCCTATTATTACTGTACCGAGTCTGTGCCACCTGCTCTAACCTCTGCCTATTATTACTGTACCGAGTCTGTGCCACCTGATCTGACCTCTGCCTATATTACTGTACTGAGTCTGTACCACCTTCTCTAACCTCTGCCTATTATTACTGTACCGAGTCTGTGCCACCTGCTCTGACCTCTGCCTCTATTACTGTACTGAGTCTGTGCCACCTGCTCTAACCTCTGCCTATTATTACTGTACTGAGTCTGTGCCACCTGCTCTAACCTCTGCCTATTATTACTGTACTGAGTCTGTGCCACCTGCTCTAACCTCTGCCTATATTACTGTACTGAGTCTGTGCCACCTGCTCTAACCTCTGCCTATTATTACTGTACCGAGTCTGTGCCACCTGCTCTAACCTCTGCCTATTATTACTGTACTGAGTCTGTGCCACCTGCTCTAACCTCTGCCTATATTACTGTACTGAGTCTGTGCCACCTGCTCTAACCTCTGCCTATTATTACTGTACTGAGTCTGTGCCACCTGCTCTAACCTCTGCCTATATTACTGTACTGAGTCTGTGCCACCTGCTCTAACCTCTACCTATTATTACTGTACCGAGTCTGTGCCACCTGCTCTAACCTCTGCCTATATTACTGTACTGAGTCTGTGCCACCTGCTCTAACCTCTGCCTATTATTACTGTACTGAGTCTGTGCCACCTGCTCTAACCTCTACCTATTATTACTGTACCGAGTCTGTGCCACCTGTTCTAACCTCTGCCTATATTACTGTACTGAGTCTGTGCCACCTGCTCTAACCTCTACCTATTATTACTGTACCGAGTCTGTGCCACCTGCTCTAACCTCTGCCTATATTACTGTACTGAGTCTGTGCCACCTGCTCTAACCTCTGCCTATATTACTGTACTGAGTCTGTGCCACCTGCTCTAACCTCTACCTATTATTACTGTACCGAGTCTGTGCCACCTGCTCTAACCTCTGCCTATATTACTGTACTGAGTCTGTGCCACCTGCTCTAACCTCTGCCTATATTACTGTACTGAGTCTGTGCCACCTGCTCTGACCTCTGCCTGGATTACTGTATTGAGTCTGTGCCACCTGCTCTAACCTCTGCCTATTATTACTGTACCGAGTCTGTGCCACCTGCTCTAACCTCTGCCTATTATTACTGTACCGAGTCTGTGCCACCTGCTCTAACCTCTGCCTATTATTACTGTACCGAGTCTGTGCCACCTGCTCTAACCTCTGCCTATTATTACTGTACCGAGTCTGTGCCACCTGCTCTAACCTCTGCCTATTATTACTGTACCGAGTCTGTGCCACCTGCTCTAACCTCTGCCTATTATTACTGTACCGAGTCTGTGCCACCTTCTCCAACCTGTGCCTATTATTACTGTACCAAGTCTGTGCCACCTGCTCTAACATCTGCTTATTATTGCTGTACCGAGTCTGTGCCACCTCCTGTAACCTCTACCTACTATTACTGTACCGAGTCTGTGCCACCTGCTCTAACCTCTACCTATTATTACTGTACCGAGTCTGTGCCACCTGCTCTGACCTCTGCCGATATTACTGTACTGAGTCTGTGCCACCTGCTCTGACCTCTGCCTGGATTACTGTATTGAGTCTGTGCCACCTGCTCTAACCTCTGCCTATTATTACTGTACCGAGTCTGTGCCACCTGCTCTGACCTATGCCTATTATTACTGTACCGAGTCTGTGCCACCTGCTCTAACCTCTGCCTATTATTACTGTATCGAGTCTGTGCCACCTGCTCTAACCTCTGCCTATTATTACTGTACCGAGTCTGTGCCACCTGATCTGACCTCTGCCTATATTACTGTACTGAGTCTGTACCACCTTCTCTAACCTCTGCCTATTATTACTGTACCGAGTCTGTGCCACCTGCTCTGACCTCTGCCTCTATTACTGTACTGAGTCTGTGCCACCTGCTCTAACCTCTGCCTATTATTACTGTACTGAGTCTGTGCCACCTGCTCTAACCTCTGCCTATTATTACTGTACTGAGTCTGTGCCACCTGCTCTAACCTCTGCCTATATTACTGTACTGAGTCTGTGCCACCTGCTCTAACCTCTGCCTATTATTACTGTACCGAGTCTGTGCCACCTGCTCTAACCTCTGCCTATTATTACTGTACTGAGTCTGTGCCACCTGCTCTAACCTCTGCCTATATTACTGTACTGAGTCTGTGCCACCTGCTCTAACCTCTGCCTATTATTACTGTACTGAGTCTGTGCCACCTGCTCTAACCTCTGCCTATATTACTGTACTGAGTCTGTGCCACCTGCTCTAACCTCTACCTATTATTACTGTACCGAGTCTGTGCCACCTGCTCTAACCTCTGCCTATATTACTGTACTGAGTCTGTGCCACCTGCTCTAACCTCTGCCTATTATTACTGTACTGAGTCTGTGCCACCTGCTCTAACCTCTACCTATTATTACTGTACCGAGTCTGTGCCACCTGTTCTAACCTCTGCCTATATTACTGTACTGAGTCTGTGCCACCTGCTCTAACCTCTACCTATTATTACTGTACCGAGTCTGTGCCACCTGCTCTAACCTCTGCCTATATTACTGTACTGAGTCTGTGCCACCTGCTCTAACCTCTGCCTATATTACTGTACTGAGTCTGTGCCACCTGCTCTAACCTCTACCTTTTATTACTGTACCGAGTCTGTGCCACCTGCTCTAACCTCTGCCTATATTACTGTACTGAGTCTGTGCCACCTGCTCTAACCTCTGCCTATTTTACTGTACTGAGTCTGTGCCACCTGCTCTGACCTCTGCCTGGATTACTGTATTGAGTCTGTGCCACCTTCTCTATCCTCTGCCTATTATTACTGTACCGAGTCTGTGCCACCTGCTCTAACCTCTACCTATTATTACTGTACTGAGTCTGTGCCACCTACTCTAACCTCTGCCTATTATTACTGTACTGAGTCTGTGCCACCTGCTCTAAACTCTGCCTATTATTACTGTACCGAGTCTGTGCCACCTGCTCTAACCTCTGCCTATTATTACTGTACCGAGTCTGTGCCACCTGCTCTAACCTCTGCCTATTATTACTGTACCAAGTCTGTGCCACCTGCTCTAACCTCTACCTATTATTACTGTACCGAGTCTGTGCCACCTGCTCTAACCTCTGCCTATTATTACTGTACCGAGTCTGTGCCACCTGCTCTAACCTCTACCTATTATTACTGTACCGAGTCTGTGCCACCTGCTCTAACCTCTGCCTATTATTACTGTACCGAGTCTGTGCCACCTTCTCTAACCTGTGCCTATTATTACTGTACCGAGTCTGTGCCACCTGCTCTAACCTCTGCTTATTATTACTGTACCGAGTCTGTGCCACCTGCTGTAACCTCTACCTATTATTACTGTACCGAGTCTGTGCCACCTGCTCTAACCTCTACCTATTATTACTGTAACGAGTCTGTGCCACCTGCTCTAACCTCTGCCTATTATTACTGTACCGAGTCTGTGCCACCTGCTCTAACCTCTGCCTATTATTACTGTACTGAGTCTGTGCCACCTGCTCTGACCTCTGACTGGATTACTGTATTGAGTCTGTGCCACCTGCTCTAACCTCTGCCCATTATTACTGTACCGAGTCTGTGCCACCTGCTCTAACCTCTACCTTTTATTACTGTACTGAGTCTGTGCCACCTGCTCTAACCTCTGCCTATTATTACTGTACTGAGTCTGTGCCACCTGCTCTAACCTCTGTCTATTATTACTGTACCGAGTCTGTGCCACCTGCTCTAACCTCTACCTATTATTACTGTACCGAGTCTGTGCCACCTGCTCTAACCTCTGCCTATTATTACTGTACCGAGTCTGTGCCACCTGCTCTAACGTCTACCTATTATTACTGTACCAAGTCTGTGCCACCTGCTCTAACCTCTGCCTATTATTACTGTACCGAGTCTGTGCCACCTGCTCTAACCTCTGCCTATTATTACTATACCGAGTCTATGCCACCTGCTCTAACCTCTGCCTATTATTACTGTACCGAGTCTGTGCCACCTTCTCTAACCTCTGCCTATTATTACTGTACCGAGTCTATGCCACCTGCTCTAACCTCTGCCTATTATTACTGTACTGAGTCTGTGCCACCTTCTCTAACCTGTGCCTATTATTACTGTACCGAGTCTGTGCCACCTGCTCTAACCTCTGCCTATTATTACTGTACCGAGTCTGTGCCACCTGCTCTAACCTCTGCCTATTATTACTGTACCGAGTCTGTGCCACCTGCTCTAACCTCTGCCTATTATTACTGTACCGAGTCTGTGCCACCTGCTCTAACCTCTATCTATTATTACTGTACCGAGTCTGTGCCACCTGCTCTAACCTCTACCTATTATTACTGTACCGAGTCTGTGCCACCTGCTCTAACCTCTGCCTATTATTACTGTACCGAGTCTATGCCACCTGCTCTAACCTCTGCCTATTATTACTGTACCGAGTCTGTGCCACCTGATCTAACATCTGCCTATATTACTGTACTGAGTCTGTGACACCTGCTCTAACCTCTGCCTATTATTACTGTACTGAGTCTGTGCCACCTGCTCTGACCTCTGCCTGGATTACTGTATTGAGTCTGTGCCACCTGCTCTAACCTCTGCCTATTATTACTGTACCGAGTCTGTGCCACCTGCTCTAACCTCTACCTATTATTACTGTACTGAGTCTGTGCCACCTACTCTAACCTCTGCCTATTATTACTGTACTGAGTCTGTGCCACCTGCTCTAAACTCTGCCTATTATTACTGTACCAAGTCTGTGCCACCTGCTCTAACCTCTACCTATTATTACTGTACCGATTCTGTGCCACCTGCTCTAACCTCTGCCTATTATTACTGTACCGAGTCTGTGCCACCTGCTCTAACCTCTGCCTATTATTACTGTACCGAGTCTGTGCCACCTGCTCTAACCTCTGCTTATTATTACTGTACCGAGTCTGTGCCACCTGCTCTAACCTCTACCTATTATTACTGTACCGAGTCTGTGCCACCTGCTCTAACCTCTGCCTATTATTACTGTACCGAGTCTGTGCCACCTGCTCTAACCTCTACCTATTATTACTGTACCGAGTCTGTGCCACCTGCTCTGACCTCTGACTGGATTACTGTATTGAGTCTGTGCCACCTGCTCTAACCTCTGCCTATTATTACTGTACCGAGTCTGTGGCACCTGCTCTAACCTCTGCCTATTATTACTGTACTGAGTCTGTGCCACCTGCTCTAACCTCTGTCTATTATTACTGTACCGAGTCTGTGCCACCTGCTCTAACCTCTACCTATTATTACTGTACCGAGTCTGTGCCACCTGCTCTAACCTCTGCCTATTATTACTGTACCGAGTCTGTGCCACCTGCTCTAAC